>NW_022900924.1:27488473-27520781 GCF_012274545.1 Fukomys damarensis
ATAAAAACACATCTTCTTTACCAAGTTTCCAGTTGATGGGTACTTAGGCTGTCTCCAAGTTTTAGTTATCACAAATTGTGCTGCAATAAACATGGGTTGCATATATCACTGTGGTATGATTCTTTTAATTATTTTGGGAAGATACCTGACAGCGGAATAGCTGGGTTAAGTGGATCCTCTAAGCCAAGTTCTTTGAGGTATCTCCATACTGATTTCCACAGTGGTTGCACCAGTCTGCACTCCCACCAACAATGAAGAAATGTTCCTTCCTCCCCATAACCCCACCAGCAATTGTTATTGGTTGATTTCACGTTAGCAGCCATTCTTTCTGGGGTGAAGTGAAATCTCAGAGTTGTTTTCATTTTCGTCTCTTAAAAAACATATTCACTTTGATGAAACAAGTTTGATGTTGCAGAAAAATAGTCCTCATATGAAAGTTCATTCAAGCATATTCTGGATCTGTACATCAATGGCTTCTGTAATTTAAATCAAAAGTGCAGATTTAAAAAAAATGAAATACAGGCTTATTCAAGAAGCTGAATAACAGCTTCAAAAAAAAGTTGAATAAATGGACCATAATGGATTAGTAATGAGTCATTAATGATTAATGACAAAAGTAAGGAAATATTTGCTTCAAGTTAATAAGTAGCTTTGCAGTACATGCAGTTTTTGTCAAGAACCAAATGTCAATAAGAACCTAGGTGCCAAGCCTTCCTGTAAGTTTATGAACTATTCAATAGTACACAAACAATTTATACCTTACAGTTGAGAATAAAACAGAATGTTTAAATCTCCCATTCTCATTAAGCATAAGCCATTTGGAGAGTAGATAGAACAATATAAGTAGTTAAGAAGAGTGTGTAGCATGCTGATTTTTCTCAGCTGTTCCAAGTCAGACTATAATCATATTCTGAAACAGCCGCCAGCAGGACTCCTCATTTCTTTGAAACTGGTACCCTTTTTCCAAAAGGTTATGCAGAGACTTTGAATTCTCTGACAGGGCCATATATGTCTCATTCTGAAAGCACTTAGTATGCTCAAGATGTATTTGTTAAAAAGCAAGAGAGTTTTAAAAAGTACTTTTACCAGCAGTATAGGAAGAAGTTGTTTAGTTAGAAAAGATGTAAGCTCTGGATCAGGAGCCGGGATCTGGAGTCCTGCTGGGCCAGACACAGCTTTTTATATTCTGGACCCTAATGATGTCTAGCAGATCAAGAGAAGGGGATGAAAACAATAATCTGGAAGTGGGGAGGCACTTGGGACTTAGAGCAGTAACTACTACACAGGAAACATGCTGGATATTTTAATCACCAATATTGGCTTACCATGGCACGGCGGCTACACATCAGGTATCTTCAGCAAGACAACCCAAGCCCTAGACCTTATGTTGCTACACAACACTGTTACCAGATATTCTTAATGCGGCTGATGCTTTTTACTTTCACTAGTTATTTCCTGTGCTAACCAGAGTTTATAACACCGTCTCATCGTATTCGTTTAACTAAAAAAACTATCAAGGGACAGGGTGAGATTTCGCACCTACCATCTGTCTCCATTCCCAGTGCTTTCCAAAGAGTCCAAGTCCAGTGGACACCTTGGGAAGGACTGAAGGGTTATCCAGTTTGGAGAAGAAAAGGGATAACGAGAGTCCAAGTTTGTAATGTTTGTCTCTATGCTAAAAGTAAAGCTTCCAATATTTTTATTTAATAAATACATGGGGTGAAGTTCATTTAAAAATGCTCACTTCTGCAAGTAGTTCAAGAGACACAGTGCTTCCTAGTGAAATGTGAGCCATAGTGCAAAAAGGAGTCCTTGGATGCCAGGTGCAGAGCCAGCCTCTTCAAGTTTGAGTCAGAAATGCAGCCTTCCCTGAGTGTAGGATGTTGGACAGGTGGTATTATCTCTCTAAGCCTCCTTTTTTCATGTGAAACTTGGAGATGTTTTTCATCATTCTATTACTGTGAACACTTTGTGAAATGATTTATATTTGGAACAGCACAATGGCTGGAAAAACTACTAAATAAATACTGTTTCTTACTATTGCTATATTTACAAGAGAAAAAGTAAAAGTTAAATTTATATCTTCCCAGCATTAGAAGCTGTTTTAGAGTTTCATAGAGTGGATACTTAATGTTTGTTGAATGATTTTGTGATATGCAGTATGTTTGTGTTTTCTGTTGTTAGTAAGATTTTTCTATTCATACAAAGCATCCATTAATCCTAACTTTTTTTCTTTTCTCTTCTGAAGTATATTTTGAGTTCCTTACATGGAAATCTAGAAGAAAATGACTTTCAAGACTAGGAAAGACTATACATAATAGTACTCTTGTAATTGAAAAATTATGAATTTAATCCAGTATATATAGGGGAACCTGTAAAGCATATAAATCAAGACAGCACACAAACTGTGTTGAATCAAATACAGTAGGCTAACAATTAAATTATAGCATGCAGAAATATGTAGTCTCTGTTGCATGAATGTACTTATGAGCCCTACAGGGTACAATAAGATATAAGACATGTTGTCACACCTTAGAAGTACCACTGTAAATTCCTACATAAGATACTCTTTTTTTTAAAAGATGCTCATATATTTACTCACTTGTAAATGCACTAATTCAATTTATCTACACATCTTTAAAGAACACTCACTTCTGCAAGTAGTTCAAGAGACACAGTGTTTCCTAGTGAAATGTGAGCCATAGTGCAAAAAGGAGTCCTTGGATGTCAGGTCATCTTTAAATTTGGATGTCATATTTAAATTTGCTGAGCACTTTCAATGTATAATAACATGGTTATTATACCCTATAGCTGCAAAGGTACTATGATAGCTAAGGATGAAATAATAGTATAACAGCAGTTTTGCTTTCAAGGAACTCCCAGTCCTATGTAGGAGACAGACATGCACATAGGTAATTAAAATAAAATGTGATAAGTACTATGAGTGAGATGGAGCAGGATGTGATAAACCATTAGGACAAATTGAATGTGACTGGTAATATGTTTGGTAAGAGCTCACAGATGAAAAAGTTAAGAACATAAAAGATATTTCACTACATTTCTGAAAATGATTGCAAAATAATTGCAGTTCACTTGGAAGTGGAAATAGTGAATAGATCTAGAAGAAATTTTAATACTGTTATTATTTAAATACAAGGGGAGGAACAGGCATATTTGATACTTTTCACTGTCTTTTTACTTTGAATTGGCTGTTTTGAGTCCCCACCTATGGAATGAGCTGCGTATGTTCGTCGCTTTGTGACAGGAATCACAGTCTTAGTGAGAAAGGTCACAAATGTTCCCTGAATTAACTTCCTACTATTTGTTGTAGAGAAGGTGTTCTTGTCATTTGATCCCTAAAACTTTCTGCCTCGTTTAGGTTTAGAAATACATATTTCACATTCTTTTGGTTTTCTCTGTAATTGCATAGACTATTTAGTAATTTTCTCCTTAAACAGACCTTCAAAACTTTAAATATCACTATTTTGTTCATAGAATTCATTTCTTTTATAGACCAAGCATCCAGAACTTTATCTGTATCTCCTGTGATATTTCTATTCTGACCAGCTGGAGAAGATAAGCAAAGACACAGTGGGATTTAATCTAGTTGCAGGGATGGATTTAAAACTCTTAGTAAAATCTTGAAATATGAGGTAATAGATTTTATGGCTTTCTTCCATACAACATATCTAAATTATAGGCTGAGTATGGTAATACTATCATTTGGGAGGCTGAAGCAGCAAGATTGCCACGGGCAAGTTTGAGACCAGCCTGGGTTACATAGTGAGTTCAAGGTCAGCCTGAACTATATAGAAAGATCCTGGATCCCCAAATTTTAAAAAATCTAACTTCCTTCACTGTTCCCAATAATTTCTTTTATCATTCCCATTTTTTTTCAGATTCCCTGTTACAATTTTCTATTTCTTAACATAATATGCACTCGGCTTCTTTAGGTAAATTGTCAGTTTTTTTTTTAATATTATGATTATAGTGATTAATTTAGACCATTGTGTTAGCTTTCTGCCACTATGTAACAAATACCCAAGAAAATGAACTCGCGGAGAGAATGGATGGTTGTTGTTGCCTCACAGTTTTAGGGGTTTAAGTTCACAATCAGGCCCATTGCTTGCGGTCTGAGAGGTGCACCATATTGGGAGAACATGGTAGAGAAAAAATTTCGCTCTATGGCCAGGAGACTAAAGATCAAAATGGAAAGGGACTAGATTCCAGATATTCCCACTGAGTTCATGCCTCCAGTGATTTAAAGACCTTCCACTGAGCCACGTTTTTTCAAGATTTCAAAACCTCCTAGTAGCACAGTAGGCTGGAGATCAAACCTCTAAACACTTGGGCAATCTTACTTTTTATCATAGAAACCATGATAGTGGGTAGTGGGTTTATTAAGGCAGCAAGTGGCTTCAACTCAGCTCTATCTGTACTACTTCTCTGGATTTTTATTTTTCTCTTCCATAAAATGAGGCAACTTTGGTAGATACATTTTCAAATCTATTTTGACAGTAAAACTTTCGTGGGTCTATGCTCCCATTGGCACAACTGGGGAGTTCAGAGATAACGATTCTGTTTGCTGACTATATAATACCTTCAAAAATAAAACAATGGTAATAAATAATTTCTAGTCAAAGCAGTTAGCTCGATCTTTGTTCCTGGCTGAGATTCAGTGGTGAGTGTACAATTTATGGCAGCAGAAGAAAGCAGGAGGGGAAATATGAAGGGCAACGTGCCTTGTGCAGAGGAGCATAGCAATTGTCTTCACATGGAAGAGAAAAATAGGAGCATAAACACCACTTCTTAGACTAATAGCTACCAAGGAAGAGGGGAGCCTCTGTAAATAGTGGGACAATGCTACTATTCTCCCCATTCTTTATTATGTTCATGACATGAATGTAGTATCATAAATTACCTTTTAAAGCTCAGAATGTTTTCCTTTAAAAAAAGATTCATCTTCTATGATTTTGATTCCCTGTACTGAAATGAATGGAATCAATTGCAAACCCTGTAATAATGCTGAATAAAAATTACCTTTTTGATACCATAACCTTTTCAAACAGTATAATAATTCAAATGCTATCCTGCTACATGGCAATTGGGAGAATCTTACTCTCTGTTCTGTTGTGTATGAGACCTTAAACTCACTCAGGGATACAATGAATAAATAAGTTTAATACTTGTTGCTTTATATTCCCGCCCTCTGGCTGGATAATGTATCTCATATAATTTGTGAAGAGTCTCAGGAGAAAAGTTCTGGCCTTAATGCTATTTGGTAATTTAAACATTATTAATAAAATACACCCTGAAATGAACTTTTACACTAAATATTATAAATATATGCTTCCACATAAAACATATATGTAATATATTATATGTATCTATAGATGCAAACTGTTTTGTCCAGTATTTTTCTAAGGACGCCACACAGTGTCTTAGTCTGTTTTGTGTTGCTATAATGGAATAACAAAGACTATATAATTCATAAATTGTAGAAGTTCATTTGATTCACTGTGCTGGAGGCTGTGAAGTCTAAGATTCAGAGACTTAATCAGGTGAGGGTCTTTTCCCTGCATGATAACTTGACAGAAAATACCAAGAGCAAGAGTATGTACACTAGAAGGAGCAAGAGGGTGACTTGTAGCCTCAGTACATTGTATTATTAGCACTAATTCATTCATGGTTGGATGGAAGGTGGCACCTCCTTAACCTTAACCTTTCACATTAGGTCATACCTTCAAAGATTGTTCATCAGTGATTAAATATTCAAAACATGGTTTTGAAGAGGATACTTTCAAACTACATAGTAGAGTAACTCATGTTATCTTCAGCACTGACGATAAGTCTAGCCGGTATTATTGTGACCATTTTATAGATGAAGAATCTGGGTCTTTAAGAAATAAGAAATGACTCAGCCAAGGCACACAGTAAAGAGATGGGGAAGCAGTCTGACTGGGGAGACATTTGTCTTATGGCATTGTTGTTTCTGTCTTGCCAGTTCTATGTGTTTCAAGCATCTACACCTATACTGAGTACCTATGTCTTAAGTATCTATTGTGAAATTAATTAAGTTAATCAAATCCACTATTGCTTAGCAGTGTCACATTGAACCATCTGGAGCTTTGACTACATATAGAAAGCAGATATGGGATAGAAAATGATGGAGGCAAATAGTTCTTGCACAAACTAAACTTATAACTGAAAAATGAAAATTAACTATACACCCATTAAAAATATCTTCTCATTTCTTAATATTTAATTTTCAGCAACCTCTCTTCTACAAGTTAATGTTGGTACAGTAGGAAAAATAATTTGTTACCAAGAAGCTTTTCCATTTAAATGTCAAGCATATCTAAATCCAATAGTGAGTAAAATACAATTCTTTATTTTCAATACTTATCTTCAGTATTTATTCAGTACTACTTTATTTTCCTTGCAAGAAGGTGGAGGGTGTGAATGGAAGACCATGAAAGAACTACCTTTTTTTCAAAAGTTCACAGTAAGTCAAATCAAAATGTAGTGGTCAACTAGATTTTGTTCAGTGTTAAAAACAAACAGGTACGTAGCACAATCAGCATGTTATATAAAAACACTGAATATTTTATCTGTAATTAACTGTCTTATCTTTACATTTTCTAGGACTTAGAAAATGAATGACTAATTCATAAGAAAATATTTAAATAAAAAGCATAATCCTGATGTGTTGCTGTCTCTATTGTTCTAATTCAATATGTACCTGGAATTTAGCTCAGATCAGAGCATAATATACTTGCTGATATTGTGGTTCCGGAATGGCATCGTTAACATTCACCCAAGTGACTGAAATATAAGTTCTCAGATTAGAGCCAGTACCAGAATGCTGTAGTCCAGGATTCTTAGACAGCTAAGATACAAAGTCAAGAAACTTGAGCTCACTGTAGAGAGAAACACAATTTCAAGAGAATGACAACTGTCAACTATATAACCTATATGAGACTGTACAATCACAACTTTGATTTTCTTTATTTTTTTTCTTTTTTGGTACCTGGGATCGAACTTGGAACCTTGGGCTTGCAAGGCAGGCAGAAGCACCACTGAGCTAAATCCCAGGCCCCGATTTTCTTCTTAATATTATTTCATGCTCTTCTGCTGTTCCTGTACTATTTACTTTATCTTCAGTTCTTCAAAAATACCAAGTGCCTCAATGGCTCAGGAATCTCACGATTCCTTGCCTGAAAAATATGAGGAAATTTTCTTGGAAGAGGTTAGCGAAGTGGGAATCACACTTCCTAGAATTCCTATAATCTCAGTGATTCTGTTTCTTCAACCAAACCGACTGATAGGTCTGCTTTCGTGATCACAAATCGTTTAGTTTTCACTGATAGAAACAGCCCACTGAGGCACAGGTTCACCTCCACTGGTCTAGTTTCTCTTCATGCTTCAGGGTTCAACTTAAATGACAGTTCTGAAAGGATTTCCAGAGAGTATTATCCAGAATGTGACCCTCTTTATTTCTCCAGTTAGAGTCTGTCTCAGTATCTTGTTTTATTTGGTTATAAGACTTCATCATTATTTATATTTTAATTAATCTGTTACTTGGTTCCCTGTTTTGCTCACTACAGGGTTATATGTGCATCCTCTTTATTTCTTCTTCTCCAATCTTTGTTACCTCACTTGACACAAGTAGATGTTCAAAATACTTTTGCATATATGAATTAATAAAAAATTAAAGATGGTTACTTTTTTAGACAAAGAGCTTTGAGAGCCCTGTGAATAAAGAATTAAAGAAAGACAAGATAAAGGACAACTAAAGTTGATAAACCTGAACTAAGGGAGGGGAAATGCAAAAAGAGAGATACAAGAGAGAAGAAAAGCAGAGAGAACTAAGTAAGATGATTTGACCCCTCTGTAGAGAACATGAGGACAGGAGGAAGGACCAAGATGGGAGATTTCTGTCGGGTGTCAAGGAAGAAGACGCCACTCTTTATATTATGATGTTCGCTGAAACTTCATGAGATCAGAGGCAGAGCTGTAGGGAGACGAATGGATCATGGAGGTGCTAATCTCACCAGGAATTTACTTGGCAGGAAGTGGAGTCTGGTCAGAATAGGAGGGTTCCTGGGGGCGTGATCTGGAAGGGGATACCCCACTCCCGGCTCTTCCTTTCCTCCTCTCTGTTTCTGGTCGGCCACAAGATAGAAGCTTTGCCTCTACTGCACCGCTCTGCCATGATGTCCTGCCCTCTAGACAACTGCTTATGGGCTGAAATGTGAACCAAAATAAACCTTTCCTCCTTTGAATTGCAGGAGTCAGGTCAGGTATTTTGTCAAAGGAATGAGAAAATGATGTAGACAGCAGGTGGTGCCCCAATAAGTGAAACATGAAAAGCAGGCTTTAGGGAGTAAGATGTTGAATGTAAAGTTTGCAATATAGAAGGAGACCTTTAAAAACCAAGACTGCAGAGACTGGATAAAGATGTGGTTTTTCTATAAAATGGAATACTACTCAGCCATAAAGAATGAGAAATTAGACTCATTCATAGGAAAATGGATACATATTGAAGTTATACTTTTTTTTCCAGCTTTAATTGAGTTTATTGGTACATGTTAGGGATACAGTACAGTTGCATTCATTGTTGGGATCTTGTACCTTTACATGACAGGTCTTGATTCTCATTTTTTCCCCTTGTCCCTGCCCTCCCTTTACCCGCTCCTCCCCTCCCCATCTGCAAACATTTTATTTCCATCTTTTCATTATCTCACATTTTTTTCTTATCCCTTATTACCCTCCCCCTACCCATCTCACCTTCCCTACAACTTTAGCCCCTTTCTTCCCATTTCTCAATGTCAGTGATCTTATTAGTATCTTCTTATTATTAGAGTTTATTCACACCAGAGAAACTATTCAGTATCTGCACATGTGTGACTTATTTATTTCACTTAGGAGTATATCTTCAATATGCATCCATTTTCCTATGAATGAATCTATTTTCTCATTCTTTATGGCTGAGTAATATTCCATTTTATAGAAAACCACATCTTTATCCAATCTCCAACTGATGGGCAAATGGGCTGTTTCCAAGTTTTAGCTATTACAAACTGTGCCACTATAAAAATAGGTATGCATACATCACTGTGATATGATTCTTTTAGTTCTTTTGGAAACATACCCAGCAGAGGGATGGCTGGGTCAAACGGAACCTCCAGTCCAAGCTCTTTGAGGTATCTCCATATTGATTTCCACAGTGATTGCACCAGTCTGCACTCCCACCAACAATGGAGAAGGGTTCCTTTGAGGTTATACTCTTAAGTGAAATAAATAAGTCACAAGTGTAAATACCGAATAGTTTCTCTGGTGTGAAAAAATATAATAGTACATAAGATCCTAATGGTAGAACTGACAATGTGTAATAGGAAGAAAAAGGCTAAAGGTGTAGGAGAAGTGGGAAGGGTAGGAGAAAGGAAATAAGGGAAAGAAAAAATATGAGAAAATGAAAAATTTGAAAAAAAATTTTTGTAAATAGGGAAGGGATGAGGGGTGAAAGGAGGGCGGACTTATGGGGAAAAAATTAGAACCAAGACCTGTCATGTAAAGGTAAAAGTTCCCAATGATGAATGTAACTGTACTGTATACCTAAAATGTACCAATAAACTCAATGAGAAAAAAAAGAGCAGGACTTGTGATATAGTAATCTGGATGTATCAATCACAGTGTTATCGTCTGAGGCCATAATACAAGGATTATTCAGGTAAATCATAAAAATGATATCAGAAATCCAATGAATCCTTAAATATTTGTGATGGAACAACAAATATGAAGCTTAAGAGATTTAAAAGGATTTTCCATTCTTTGAGTATGAAGTGAAATTATTTCTCATTGGCAAAATGTATCAACACTGACAATAGGGAGAGTCCTACATTTCTTTTCTCTGAATGAGCCTCAGACACCAGCCAACACCTGAGCATTTAATACCCTCTCTCTTCCTATTATATTTCTCAGCTTGTCCATGAAATGTACCTTGTAATATTCTTAACTTTCTTTGGAAGGTCTAAACTTGAGTGGAAAATTTTTGCAGTTGCAAAGAGATTTGCTTTGTCTACTTTGGGCAGAAGTTTTCAGCTAAAAACACATTTGTTTGAGGAATATTTGTTAGCATTTTTTACTTCTACTGCAATCCTGCAGACAGAAATCAGGATGTTGCAAGACATCCTATTATACACCAAAGAGGCACCTCACAGGAGTGGATTCTGTATCCCAAAATGACAATGATATGGTAAAACATACATGCATACTCATGTTTACAGGAACAGAATTCGTAGTAGCTTACTCTTAGAAGTAGCCTAGATATCCACCAACAGATTAATGAATAAAGAAAACATGGTATTTACACACAACAGAGTACTTTTCTGACATAATGAAAGGTAAATTTGAGTCATATGTAGGAAAATGTTTGCCCCTTAAGATCACAATGTGAGATAATGAAAAGACGGAAATAAAGTGTTTGTAGATGGGGAGGGGAGGAGGGTGTGAAGGGAGGGCAGGGACAAGGGGAAAAAATGAGAACCAAGACCTGTCATATAGAGGTACAAGATCCCAACAATGAATGTAACTGTACTGTATCCCTAAAATGTATCAATAAACTCAATTAAAGCTGAAAAACAAATTAAAGGAAAAAAAAGATCATAATGTTAAGTGACATATATCATATATACAAGCTTAAATAGTACATGTTCTTCCTACGTGAGAAGCCCAAAGCATAACAAAAGAGCAAAATGAAAGATAGATAATAAGAAGTAGGGAGGTAGATCTTCATCAAAGAGGAAGAGGATCAAAAGATGGAGGGAAAAGGGACAAAAAAGGAATTAAGCTGTGTCATGTACTTGTGCAGTTCCCCAGAGGAATGGCAATACTATGTGTTATGAACATGTGCTGCTAAAAAATTAAAATCACTGATCTAGAAGAGCACAGTACAAATGATATATATATATATATAGTCCAATTGAATGCTAAAAATTAAACAGGTTTATTTACTTAAGTAGATCTTAAAGTCTTGAATATATTAATGGACATTTTAAATCTCTTAAGTGATATTCTGCATGCCCTGTTTCCCAGACTTAATTGACCTCAGAGCCTATTTCTGATAAAACAGTCAGGAACTAATGATGTGCAAGAAAACTTCGGGAAACACTATGTTAGAATCCAGGAATAGAATTTTTAAAAATAACAGACTGAAAGATAGGATTAATGTGTGCTTAGGCACTTACTAAAAGATGAGTATGTATCCCTATTACTGAATTTCAAGTGTGAAAGGCTACTTACTCTAAGGTTAATACATAACTAGAAGTCTGCGCTTTACCTTGCGTCCAACTTATCACCTGATGAAAAAAATCATATAACTTTAAAAATGTTTTGAAATTCAAGGCACAATAAGTATGCTATTCAGTTTACAGAAACTTTATAAAAAGAAATATAAAACATTAGAAATTTCATTGATTTGATTATTACACATTTACACATGTATAGAATTACTGTACTATATTTTATAAAGAAGTACAAATGTTGTATAACAAATAAATAATAAAAAACAAAAATGTTAATAAAATAACTTCCTTTAAGTTATAATAGTTTATATGTAGACTAAACCAAATAATTAATATAAGCAAAGTAATTTTTTTTCATTCTTTTGTATCTGTTATATATATTAGTGTGTTTTCAGAACTTATTTTATGATAAATTAAGTAAACTATACATAAAGTAATAAGGTTTAAGATTATACTAAAATAATATTCAAGGTATATACAATACATATTTACAATTATATTTTATATTTATTAATCACATCCAGACATATATCAAAAATGACTACTGACCATAATCATTAACTAGATTCAGTGGTTTTTTGTTTTCATTTTTTTTGGGTACCGGAAGTTGAACTTGGGTCTTTGCACTTGCAAGGCAGGCAGGGAAACCACTGAGCTAAATCCCTTGCCCTAGATTCAGTGTATTTAAGTTTCCCTGACACCAATGGGAAACAGAAATGTGTTCAAATGTAATCTTATTCTGTGTTTCCAGTGTCATATGCTCAAAACTATTTGTTTTTTAAACCAAGCCACCTCATTTGTCAAATGATTGCTTTTCAAGCCTTATTTTTATTTGGAAAAATATTGATGAGCCATTCTCTATCAAGTACATGTGTACACATGGAGATATTTTCATTTTTATCGAGTTTTACTATTCTGAGGCCTTTATGTTATAAATTTTAAAGATGAAAACAATCTGTGAAGAATCCAGAAAGTACAGCAGTGAGTGATGATAATACTAAATGGTCTGGAAAATAGGATATATAAAGACAAAAGGCTTATAAAAGAAAATCCCGAGGAATGAATTTTTTGAATTGTTTTTGAGTCAGAATGGGAACATATAAAAATATACTTAAATTGTACCAACAGAAAAGGTTAAGCATAAAGATGAACTATGTTATTATACACTTGAATCGTCTCTGAAGTTGATGCTTTTATAGCATCTTGAGAGCAACAGTCTAAAACCCTAAGCATGTGGAATTATACTTAGTGCTACTTGGATAAAAAGATGTACTATTTATTTTTTATCTATACACACTCTTTTATGATTTTAATAAATGTTGCACCAAACATATGTGGTAAAAAGTGGTTAAAGGAAAAACAGTTCACCAGGAGTAGAAGGAAAATGTATCTCAAGGTTTGACAGGGACGGTCATGCCTGTTCATGTACAAAAGGATAGGTTACTATTCACAGAGTAACTATTGTTGTTCAGTGAGAGGGTCTCAATAATTAAGCTCTACAACTTTATTTTGTGTTTAGGGGAAATAACTATTTTTTGACAGACTAAAATTAAGCAAAACAAAAAAACCAAATTGATGCGTGCAATTCTGCTATGGATGTATTAATTGATGATGGCATCTAGCATACACAGAAACTTCTCTTTTGGCTTGACCACATTGTTCCTTCCATTAAAGCTAGATACAAAGAAAAACCACTACTTATTAATATAGTAAAATTATAGTAAACTGGATTAGGAAGATCATTTACATTGTTATAAAATATTGCCCCCTAAAATATCAATAGCTCAAAATAAAGGAATTAATTTTTTCTCTTGGGAAATACACTAGTTCTTATATATTCAACCAGAATGTGACGCACAAGACTCTTCTCAAGCCAATGAACACAGCCAGTCACCTTGCCTTTTCTAACTGGAGGGGGCTGAGAAATGTGGGAATACATTCATGTGCCTGGTGATTGGAGTTTTTTACCCTGCTTAGGTCATTTGATTACTTCATAAGATATGTTAAGATAGACTTCTGTACCAATTCTAAAGGCTCTGTGGAATTTGTCAATGATCAGAATAGTTTAAAGAAGGGGGCTAATTCTCCCTCTTCAGAAAAGCTCTCCAGACATAGTTTACATTTTATTTTGAAATTGTACTTTTTCTGTAATTTAATATCAGATGATCCTACCTTTGAGCATCATCCATTTAATATGTTTACATTTAAACACAGTTTTCCTTAGTATCAACTGATTTGGTAAGCAGCCTCCCTTTGAAGTAATATAACATATCTGGCTGTATTCATTATATGCTGATTTTATATTTGAAATGGATGGATGAGGCACAGTTTGTAAAAATTAATTATAAATCAAATAGATAATTAAACTGTCAATCAATTAGCATTTTATGGCAGAAAAGTAAAGTACAGAACGTAATATTTTCATGACAGTATCATTTTAATTGAGTAGGTTAATTGAAAATTTACACAATTAACTCTTCTTTATTTTTTTTTCTGTAAGGAGGGATCAAGTTCAGGACCTTGTTTGAGAGGCAGGCATGGTGCCACCAAGCTAAATCTCCAACCCTACACAATTAACTCTTAAAACGTCAAAGAAATTGTTCAATTGATTTTTTTTCTTCAGTGTTTTCTTTTTGTTTTTTTCCTCCCACTACAGGAATCAAACTCAGGACCTTGGGCTTATGAGGCAGGCAGGGCACTGTTGAGCTATATCCCCAGCCCTTCAGAGTTTTCAAGATACAGTGCATAAGTGAACCATTTTTTAAATAATATGCTATAGTTTATCATGTCCATGTCTCCCCAAAGTATCATATGTTCATAGGTGGAATGTTGGAGAGGTGACTAGATCATTGAGGTTTGACAGTGATAGATTTATTCATCTACTGATGAATGCATAGTTAACTTGGTCCTCGAAGGTGGGATCTGGTCAGAGTAAGTGGGTCATGAGCAGGGCTGGAAGGATTTATCTTTTCCCTAATCCTCCTTTCACTCTCTCTTGCCTCCCACAGCCATGTCATGAGCCTGCTTCCTATGAGCATGCTTAATCCTGCCATGCCACTATGCTTTGGAGCCGCCTGAGTATGGGCTGAAACTTCTGTACTAAAACCTCTAAAAGACCTCTAAAACCCAAAAATAAACATCCCTCCTTTAAGCGGTGAGTGTTGAGTATTGTGTCTTAGCTAAGAGAAAGTAACTAAGGCATAAAATAATTTATGTTCTGTTAAATACACACTCATGAAACTTCTAAAATATATGCTGTGAAAGAAAAATAACTGGAATTACCTGGAATGTCCGTTAGGAGAGCAATCTTTATATCATATCCTGCTTTTTCTATAGATCTGAGTAAATACGACATTTGGGAAGAATGAGTTATATCTATATTAGCTATGCGAGATATATGTAAAAGAGGAAGCTTAACAATAGCAATTGTAACATTCAAGCATCTTAGGAGATCAAATAATTAATGCATGACATATATTAATAGATAAATAGTGGAAATTTTTAGCAAAATAGTCACCAAACTGTATGTATCGAATTGAAGCCACTTAAAACATTCTGTTATATTTATATTTATATGAAAATGTACACTAGTTTTTAATCAGAAAACCAATTGTTATATTTAAAGAGACAACTAATATATTTGACTTGAAAAATTATGTAGACAAATAATGTTCCTATTCTTTTTGAGGTACAAATTTTGAGTAAAATCTTATACCCAAAGCCAAATAACTGCTGGGCATAGTGGCACATGCCTATAACCCCAGAACGCAAGAGGCTGAGGCAGGGGGATCGCCATGAGTTTGAGGCAAGTCTGAACTATAGAGAGCCTGTCTCAAAACAACAGTAGCAACAACAACAACAACAAATCAAAGTCAAATAACTTCCTTAAATTACTTCATTTAGTTTGACCAAATTAAACACTTCTTGGTCACAGAATTTTACCCTATATTAATTTTGTAATACTGCTTAAAAATTACCCACAAATATAGTAACAAATAATATTTATTACCTATTAGATTCTGTGTGTGGAATGTAAGAGCAGTTTAGCTGGATAGTTCTGGATGAGAGAAAAGCTATGAGCTAGACCCAAGGTCTCATTTAAAAGTTCAGCTAGTAGCCAGTCTGCTTCGGCATTCACTCCTGTGGTTATTGAAAGGCTCAAATTCCCCATTTTCTGTAGGCTGAAGACTTTAATTTCTCACCATCTGAGTATCTCTGCAGGCTTCCACTGAATGTATATGTAATGTCATCTGGTTTTGTTATTTTAAAGCAAGAGATTCTGAAGAAAGAACACACTTAAGCCAAAACTGGAGACTTAGACTTATAGCCTAATCTTGGAAGTGTTATACCATCATGTCTGCTACATGGTCTTTCTAATAATTTACTACATACTGTATTCAATTATGTTTATGAGTTATAGGCAATGTGAGATCAATATAGCTTGTGAAGGTGTTACACAAGTGTACAACAGGAGAGACATGTGATTAGATACCTTCACTGAGAGTCACTAACACATCTTCCCTTGAAGCTTCCTTTCTTCTAGTGACAGTTAACATCATTTCATAATCCAAATGTATACTGATTCATTCATTTATTGCCTACCTTTATTGGGTGACATGAGAGTAGATGTTGTGTCTCTTCTGTTTGTATCAAAACAATACCCAGCTCAATACCAGTGTTGAATAATTTAAATGTTTGAATATGAAGGGCAGGTATAGCATATTTAAAGGGGTTAGTTAGCAGAGGGTATTATTAAAATTTTATATAGTTGAATTTATATTTTTATTTTATTTAATTACTATTTCAGTCAAAAGCTTACATTTTTATAAAAGTTCACAGATCAGTCATTTCAGAAGCCTTTGTTTTTTCAAAGAAACAGAAGAAATAAAATGGAGAAATCCATACAGCTGCTATCTGCAAATAGAAAAATAACACATCCTACAGAGAAGATGTCAAGAAATACACAGAAACCACAGAAAATTTTATTATACATAAAATATTTAGAAAATACCTATAATATATATGTGAGCTTCAGTTCAAAGCTATTTTCAAGAGGGCAGAGAAAAACTATCTTCATATTTATTGGACCATGTATTTTCATCCAAGAGCAATTATACTTCTTAATATCACTAAGCACATTACAATGCAGAAGATATATTGGTGAAAATTGTAATTTAAATTACAGTAAAAACTCTGAAAAGTCAGCATTATTAAAAACTGCTGAAAATTCAAAATCTAAGTAGGTGACTAAAGAGCTGGCTTAGGGTAGAAATACAATAATGGGCTAAAGAAGATACTGATGCTAAAATTTTATTCTTTAAAGAACAAACTTATTCTCAAAGTTTCTAAATAAGTGAAACTGAATTGAAACATAATGAAAAGATTGCTGTTATATTCAGGTCTGATAAAGGGTGAATAGGCTCCAATTGGATAGATCGGCCTGTGTCTGCTATTTTTGTTATTTATAAATATTTTAAGTATTATTCCTACTGGACATTAAGGAGGTTAATTTAAGCTATTCTTTTTAGTTATTTCTTACATATTTGATTGAATTTTTCATACTTTATCAGGTTTTGTCATTAAAAGTAATATCACTATGGTTTTTTAATCTTAAATTTCAGTATCTTTGGTTCCTTAATTAAGCACTTCATATTTCCCAATAACACATAAATTTATCAAAGACTATCAGAGTAAATTCTCAAAGAAGACTTGTCACACAGAGGAGTAATCTGCCCTCTCTGTCACCTTACTGGGACATCTTCCATCTCCTATTTGTCATCTCTGGACATTATTAGGATGCTTTGTTGATTCTAATTATATTCATGCCCAATGGTGTGATATAAATGAAAACTAAGTATTTAATCTTTCTTTGCTTTAAACCTTCTTAAAAATCCATTGCACCGATTGAAACCATATTATAAACCCCAAAACACTAAAATGCTGTTTAATGGTTTCCGTTTGTAATTTAAAAGTAATAAAGAGGTCATAACCTTGAAGTCAAAAATATTTATGGGCTGTCACTGTTCATCTTCCCGTACTCTTATACTTTTGGATAAGTTTTCACATACAGTAAGCTCTTTCCAGTAAGTTAAATTAACCATTTTTTTCCTTCTACGATTTTCCTTACCATTCAAATTACCCATATGCATTATTTATCTAGTCAACCAAATAGTCATCTCTAAATTCTAGCACTGTACATTATGTTATAAATGCATATTTTATATGCACACATTTTTCTCTGCTGCTAAAGTCTTCACTGAAGGAGGCAGAGCAATAATGTACAATTTGGTAGGGATTGAAGATAGTGTTTAAGGGAGATGGGGAATGTTAAGCGTATTAACTCATTAAAGGAAAGTAGCCTATTGGAGAAAACTGGAAAGGAAGAAGCCTAAGTCAAAAGTGGAATTGGTGAAGAAATACCATACTACAGATTCTAAAGGACTTTTGTGGGATGAAGAAATTTAACATGGGCAGAATGAACTCCTCTGCCACCGATACCAATCAATCTACCTATCAATAGATATTATAAGGGGTTCATTACCAAAGGAAAATACCAAACAATATCTCTTTTCTTGTGGAACTTATAGGTTTTTACTGGATGAGGCAGGAATACCTAAAGATGTTGACAAACATTTAACAGTGCAAGTACAACAAAGTAAGAGCTGTCAAGACAAATCACACAGTACAATGAGAAAAGGGGAAAGTCCTGTACCAGGGATCTGGGAACAATTCTTTGAGAAAAGCAGACTTTGATATAACAAAATAGAAAATAAATAAACTAAGAAGAAAAACAGATTTAAGGCAGAGTTTGGAACTTGCAAACCCCAGTGATATATACCAAGGTTCATTTATCCAGTTGAAAGAAAATGGATGTGGCAGAGAACATAGCAATTGATAATGGCATAGCAGAATATCCAGTTTTATTAAAATTATTAGTAAAAAAGTAAAGCAAAAACAATATTTTGACCTAGTTAGACTTTCTCTATGAACTTATTGCCTTGCTAGAGGTTAGGGAAAAGCAGGAGCAGGGGGACTTACAACTGGGTTGCAATTTCCCCGAAAGTAAATTATGATAACTTGTTCTAAGGAGAACAAGGTAAAGAAAAGGCGAACGGGGATAGGTTCTAGAGATTCACGAAAAGCAAGAGCATAAGAATGAATGATTGATATGAAAAGTGAGTTATGAATTATCAAGAAGAACTTTAGCTTTCTTTTTGGTACTGGGCATTCCACCTAGGTCCCAGACTTGCCAGGCAGGCACTGTGCCACTGAGCTAAATCACCAGCCCAATTTTAACATTCTGTCTTGAGAAAGTACAACTTTAAAACAACTGTGTTTACTAGGACAAAGGGGCATTTCATTTTGGATACGTAAGGTGAAATTTTTATTTTCTCTGAATCTTAGCTTGAGCAAGTCCATCTTTTTCTATTGTCATTGCCTGTGCTTCAGCTCCTTCAGCTTTTCAATGAGGACTCGTATCAGAGATGTTCCAATCTCAGATAGGCACTAGATCTTTGATCAGTCTTGTTAGGTGGCTTCCAGCTTCTTGGACTGAGCGCTCTGTGGCCTCTCTGGCTCTCTATCATGCAGATGGCTATTGTGGATCATCCCACTTCTGTTCTTATAGGCCTATTCTTATAAATGACACATCTCCTAGAATAAGTATATGTACTATAAAAATATATAATTATATTATATATAATTGATTCTGTTTTCCAAGGGACTCTAACAAATACAAGTTACCTCTGTAAATAAAACATAAATTATATCATGTTCTACAACTTTTCAAATCTACATATATTTTTGTATTTAATCATCACAAAAAAAAACTATCAGCTTGGTATTAAACTGAGGAAACAAATAAATGGTTGGAGGTACACAGTGGTTATCCAATATCATGTGGAGAATAAGAAGGCACAGTATTCAAATACAGTAATCCAATTTACTTTCAGTATTTCACTTAATTGTCACTAGATTTATCTTTATTTCAAGAATAACTTAATGTATCTTTAGTCGAGTTTATGTATAATTTAAGCAAGTGAAAATTTACTTCATTTTGTGAAAGATTTTCAAGTAGCATCCACTTAGTATCCGATGTTCTTCAGGGAAATAGATGCTATGTCTTGGAAACACATGGCATCACATCCTTAGACTTCACAGTGAGTGCAGCAGAAATTAGGGAAGTTGCAAATGATATTTTTAGAAGTGCACTTGTGACAGATCAGATTCCTGAAGATTAGAAAATGGTTGTCATAACACACTTATCGGAAAGGCATTAAGTGATGACAAGTATGGGAACAGAAAATTGGTTAGCTTAGCATAAATTATGGGGGAAACTGCGTTAGAAATCCAAGTACAGAGAATAAATGCTTACACAGACATTCCATATTCGAAATGAAAAATAAAATTTCTTAAGTAACTTAATTCGGTTAGCATTTGAAGACATTACTTTTAAGTATATGTGGATATAAGCTGACATTTTTATTCATCCTAGTTTCCTATCTAAAGCATGTATTGGTAATTTCTAAAGTAGCAAATATGTAATGGCTCAAAATTAAGAAGCCTGTTTAAATATTACCAGTGATTTTCAAATTAAATATATGAGTGTGACTTTTCTCCTTCACCTGATAAAAATCTTTGTCTATTAAATTATCTAATAAGTAAACACTAGATGTGTAAACAAACTTTTACTCCAAAACTAGGCACCTTTACTCAATGCCTCAATATGCAAATCATTTATTCTCATGTTTCTGCGGATGCTCACAGATACCGTCTTTGTCTGGGGGGCTTTGCGTCAAGCTTTGTGTCTATTTGACTTTCATTGAATCAGCTCTTTAGTTCATCCTGGGGATGTGGCTGTGGAGGTATCAGCTACTCAGATGTGATGATCAATTTGAGGTGTCAATGCCAATGGGAAGTAGAGTCTTGGAAAATTTGATTACATATTATTCCAGGTGCGTTTGTTGAGGGTGTTTTGAGAATAATATTTGACCAATTAAATCAGATAACCTCAGTGGAAATCTTAGAACTAGTCAGTCCCCATAAACATGTGAGTCATTGTCTTATGGTAAATCACCCTTACTTCCTGCAGATAGATAGATAAATAGATAGATAGATCTTCGTATATCTTAGGCACACACACACAAACACAAACACACACACTTTCTTTCTGTTTCCTCAAGAATCCAGAAGAATCTCAGAATCTTTTCTCAAAGCAACGGCAGGAAGATAAGAAAGAATTATTTAAAAGGAACATTTTAAAGTCCTAAACATACTGTTATTTCCATCTGTATTCTGATAGCCAGAATGATTACTTATTCAAGCCCAAAGTCAAGTGTCAAGGAGGAAAGCATGAACATTAGGTAGCCAAAGTAAGTTTGAAGGTTTGAGTCTATTTATTACATTAATAAGAGCCTTTTAAAATTTCAATACACAGACTGGATGCTTGTGGCATCTGATCATTAAGAAGCATGTTCAGCATTTCTTTCCTAGGTATTTTGTTAATCAAGACAATAAAACTGATTTCCTCTGGAAGATGTTTCTTTCCCTTTTTGTTTACTAATGTATGAAATACCTTAGAAGTGAATTCATCATGTGGAATTAGTACACATACAAATTACAATTTACTATTTTTTTTTTTTTTACAGTTTGCTATTTTTTTGCTTCCACTTCCCCGGAATCTTACTCATATCTCTCCACTCCCAAATCTTATTCCCAACTCTGCATAGTCTGTCTCTTTGTTTCCTGCTATCTTTTATTTTATTCTTTAGCAGCTTTTGGATCCAGTTTGCATACTATCTTTCCATTTGTGTGGTATCATTGAGTTTGTGATCTACTACTACATCCACATGGTCTTCCGTTTGTTTTTTTCTTTTCTTTTTGTTTTTTCTGGTACTAAAGATTGAACTCAAGACCTTGCATTTACCAGGCAGGTGTGTCACCACTGGACTACAACCTCAGCCCTTGTCCTCTATTCCTAACAGTCAGTCCTCACATTGGGCATATCTGCCACCCATGCTTTACATTATTATTATTTTTTTTTTTTGTACCAGGAATTGAACTCAGGGCTTTACACTTGCCAGGCAGGCATTGATACATTGAATTTCAATGTCTTGTATTTCTGTCACTTTAATTTCATGCTTTTTAATTTTCCAAAGTGATCATTCATGTATTGTGGCTCAATTAACTTGTCATTTGTTTCTTTTCTAAACTCATCAAGTATTTCATTGGTAAAACTACCTGTTTACTTAAATGTTCAAAAGCATTTTATGTAGTTGCTTATATGTCTCTTCTTTTATCTCTTCAAACATTTCAACCATTTTGGTTTTTAGTTCTTTGCTTGTAGCTTCTTCACTTCAATGTCAGTGAGATCATCTTGTGGGGAGTCAGACATTTTTGGAGGGATTTTGTTGTCTTGCTTTCTCTTGTTTCTGTTGTTTTGGGGCTGTGGACTGAAGATCATTTAGAGTAGAGAATTCACTCCTGTGAAAATCCCTTTAGTTCTATCTCCTTCAGATGCATTCTTAGGTTTGTTTATGTTTTGATGTTTATACCCCCCTCTGCAAACTTCTCAACATAATATTTGAAGGTCTTCTTAATGTTCAGCATTCTTCTAGGTTCTTGATCTCTAGCAACACTCAAAGGGGAGAAAACAAACTGTTGTAATGTTGATGACATGAAGACATGCCAAATACTGGTATACAGTAAGAAAATATTTATATGCAACAACTATACCACCCTTAATAATAGAAAAGAAATCAGCAATAATAAGAGTAAAATGCAAACTGAATATTAACATACTGTAAGAATCTGCAAATGCTACAAATTTATCATTCTTAACAATAGAGAAGAGATCTGCAATAAAAATGTAGACACAAAGACTGATACAGAGAACTTTTGCAAATAATCTAAAAACCTACAGAATGTTAGGAAAATGTAAAATGATTTCTGTCTCTAGCAGCAATATGCTTTGTTTAGTTCAAAATTAACAGACACTGAAAGCACTGACCATGAAATGGGACATCTGGCTCCATCCCTAACCTTGAACACCCCCTTTATGTGTATTAGAATAAATAGCTAGACAGATCTTATGGTAAACTCCCTAATACAAGAAATCATTATGTCTGGGTTAAAGTTAACTATCTTGTGACTATGGTGTAAATTGAGAAATGAAATGTAACCACCTTAATGAGATCATCACTGTAAAAACTACAAAAGAGGAAACCAATAGGAGGTTCTGTCACTGACACTGTCTTTTTTAATGTGATTGACCCTTTGCTGGCAAAACAAACTTTTTATTATTTCCATTCAGCTCATCTTTGCATACGTGTCACTTGGAAAGTCCTTTTGCAATAAGACAAATAAAATAATGGCATACAGTAAATATGAAAAGAAAAACTATACCACCATTAAAAAAACAGATAAGAATTTAGGAATAATCATAAAGTCAACTGAACAGCTAAAAATAATAAGAAGAGTAGAAAAATAAGAATAATGATAAGGATAATAATTATTCATGTGATTGGGAAAGAGAAAAATATAAGAAGTAAAATATGAAAAAGAGAGGCAGAGGCACATATACCCGAGACACAGGCCTGCCCAGAAAAGAGCTACACAAATGCACAAGCCTCATCCAGAGGGCCACCATGCCATCCTAAGTACACACAGTTCTGGAGGAGCAGCTGTGTGGACCAGAGTGGTGTGACTGCAGACTGATCCCAGGCCCCTCCCTGACTGCAGAGCTTCAGGTACATCTACTCAAGCCAAAGGCCAGCCCAGAAAAGAGCTTCATCCAGAGACCAGCCATACCACCATAAGTGCATGCAGTTTCCAGGAAGCAGCTGTGTGGAACAGTGTAGTACAACTGCAGGCAGATCCCAGTCAGGGTCTTCCTAGACCCCAGAGGCTTGTGCACACTCACCCACGCAAAAGGCCCACCCACAAAAGAGCTTCACAGGTACACAAGCTTCAGGCACAGGCCCACCGTACCATCAACTATAGCTAAGGGCTCACCTAGAAAAGAACTATAGAGATTCATAAGCAACCACCAGAGGCTCACCCTGATACCATTGATAAGTGTGTGGAGGCCCTAGCCAGAAGCCTACACAGTCAACATGAACTGGGGTAAACAACCCCCAGCCAAAGGCCCTCCCAGAACAGCTACATAGGGGCTACAGCGAGAGGCACACCTAGATACCACCCCAAATGTTCAAAGCTCCAACCAGAAGCCCAACAAAGCAACAGATCAGCTCAGGAACCCAGAAGTCCACCATTCTAAACCCAGGAATTGGTGTACTGGTGAGCAGCAGAATAAAGGCTCCTCAGTGACTTGCTGAGAACTGAGGGTCACTGAGTGAGCAAAAAGGCACCTCTAAAAAGGCGCAGCAGGCTGCATCTGTTGAAATGAGAAAATACATAAAAAAGTCTCAAAACCAGACTTCCAGATCACCTAAGGCAACCCTAAAGGGCACAAAGATGGAATTATCTTTTACTCAACCACCTAGACTCCCTGAAATGGCAATGAAAAGAGGATCTGGAAAAAAAAATGAAACCAGAAATAATTTCTCAGGTAATAGCAAAGATTGTGCCAATAGTACAAGATATGATTAATGAATACAGACACAGACAAAAAACAGAGGAGCTGAGGAACATGATGGAATCTCAAAATAGGAAACAAATGGAATCCATATAACAGGTGCAAACAGATCTTTCAGGAAATTAAAAACTCCACTGAATGTTTACAGAGCAAAACAAGCCAATCTGAAGACAGAATTTCAGATACAGAAGATAGGATTCAATTAGTGACCAGGAAAATAAAAACTTCTTAAAAATAGTAAGGGACTATGAGAAATCAATTTAGGAGCTGCTAAATGATGCAAAGGAGAATAACATAAGACTGATTGGAGTTAATGAAGAAGCAGGAGAGAGTGCAGATGATATAAAAAGAAAAACTGTTCACAGAAGCAATGGCAGAAAACTTCCCAAGTAGAGGACAACATTTTACATACAGATAAGTAAGGCATATAGAACCCCAACTAGCCGCGATAAAAAAAAATACAGAGAGAATATAATAGTTAAGATTCCAGAAACCCAACAGAAGAACAAAATTCTACAAGTAGTTACAGAAAAGAAACAAGTCACATATAAAGGAAAGCCCATCAGAATCACAGCAGACTTGTCAAAACAAACTCTAAAGTCAAGAAAAGAGTGGAGTGATGTATTTTAAGCCTTAAAAGAAAACAACCTCCAATCCATATTGATGTACCCTGTAAAACTATCTGTTAAAACTTTGAAGAAATAAGATAACTTTCATGACAAAGAGAACCTTAGGAACTTCATGAATGCTAAACCAGCAGTGTGAAAAATTTTAAACAATATCCTAGGAAAAGACAATGATTATCACAACCCAGGAAGCCAAGCAGAAATAACTTATCAGGCATGACAAGAAATTAAATGCAAAGAGGGAGAATCCAACAAAAAGTAATGACAAGGATAAGTCTATGCATAGCAGTTATAACCATCAATGTTAATGCTCTCAATTCACCAATCAAAAGAAATAGACTGGTGGAATGGGTCAAGAAGCAAGATCCAACAATATGCTGCATACAAGAAACGCACTTAATTGAAAAGGAAACTCATAGACTGAAATTAAAGGATGGAAAACAATACTCCACATGAAAGGTACAAAAAAAATTAGGAGTAGCTGTCCTCTTTGCAGATCAAGTGGATTTCACACCAAGACTGATTAAAAGAGACAAAGAAGTATACCACATCCTTGTAAAGGGAACGATCCAAGAGGAAGAGATGGCATCGTTAATATGTATGGAACAGACACTAGTGCACCCAAATATATAAAAGAAATATATACTAACAGACATGAAAAACTGCCATGGGTTTAGCTCAGTGGTTCCACTGTGGGCTTTGCAAGCACAAGGGCACGAGTTCAATCCCTGCTACAAAAAAAGAAAGAAAGAAATCACATAAACACTAATACAATAGTAGTGGGGGACCTCAAAACCCCACTATTACAAATATATGGATCAATCAGACAAAAAATAAATAACAAAATGCTAGAACTTAATCAAACTGTTGCACAAATGAACTTAACAGATGTTTACAGAGTGTTCCACCCCACAAAATGAACATACTCATTCTTTTCAGCTGCACATGGATCTTTCTCCCAAATAGACCACATTATCTCATAGAACATGTTTAAGGAACTGTAAATGAATTGAAGTTATCCACTGTATATTATCAGACCATAGTGTGGAGATCAATAGTAAAAGAAACACAAGAATTTCACAAAGACATGGAAATTGAACACTGCACTCCTGAATAAACAATGGGGTACAGAAGAAATTGAAGAATAAATCTGAAAGTTCCTACTATTAAATGGCAATGACAATACAACATATCAGAATCTATGGGACACAATGACAGCAGTCCTACAAAGGAAATTCATACCAATGAGTATGCATATTAGGAAAACAGAGCACGTTCAATTCACAACCTGATGCTGAACCTCAAACTTCTAGAAAAATAAGAGCAGGGCACACCCAAAGCTCATAAAAGGGAGAAAATTATAAAGATCAGGGTACAAATCAATGCAATGGAGATTAAGTGAACAATACAAAATATCAATGAAGCCAAGAGTTGTTTCTTCAAGAGAATAAACAAAATTTGCAAACCTTTAGCCAAGCTTATCAAAAAAAGGAAAGAAAAGGCCCAAATCCATGCAATTAGGAATGAAAAGTGTGAAATTAAAATGAACCAAGCAGAAATCTAGAGGATCATCAATGTTTACTTCAAGAACCTATATTCCAATAAGATGGATAACACAGAAGAAATGGACAGATTCCCAGAGATGTATGAATTACCAAAGTTGAATGAAGATGTCCTAAAAAATCTAAACAACCAAATATCAATCAATGAAATTGAAAACATAATTAAAAGCTTACAAACAAAAAGAGCATGAGTCCTGAAGTTGGTTTCACTGATGAATTCTACAAGACAGTTAGAGAGGAACCATTATCACTACAATTTAAACTCTTCAATGAAACTAAAAAGCAGATTATACTTCCAAAATCATTCCTGGAAGGAATCATCACCTTGACCTCCAAAGCAGAGAAAGACCCAGCCAAAAAAGAAGAGAACTGTAGGTCAATCTCACTAATGAACATAGATGCAAAAATCCTGAATAAGACACTGGCAAAGAGAATGCAGAAGATCATCAAGATCATACCTCCTGACCAAGTGGGATTCATTGTGGAGATTCAGAGATGGTTCAACATATGCAAATCAATAAATGCAACACACTACATTAATAGAGCCAAGGAAGAAAAACATATGATCCTCTCAAAAAATATGAGAAACTGAAAAAATGGAAATAAAGTGTTTGTAAATGGGAAGGAGAGGAGAGGGTGAAGGAAGGGGCAGGGACAAGGGAAAAAAATGAGAATCAAGACCTATTATGTAAAGGTACAGGATCCCAATGATGAGTGTAACTGTACTGTATATCTAGATTGTACCAATAAACTCAATAAAAAGAAAAAAAAACATATGATCCTCTCAATAGATGCAGAAAAAGCATTTGATAAAATCCAACATGCATTTATAATAAAAAGCCTCCAAAAAATTGGAATAATGGTCTCTACCTCAATCTGATAAAAGTCATGTATGAAAAACCAACAACCAATATCAATAAATTGTCAAAAACTATAAACCTTCACACTAAAATCAGGAACAAGACATGGATGTCCACTATCACCATTCCTGTTCAATATAGTTTTGGAAACATTAGCCATGATAATCAGATAAGAGAAAGAAATAAAAGGAATAAAGATAGGAAACAAAGAATTCGAATTGTCCTTATTTCCAGATGGCATGATACTCTATGTAGAAGTCTCCAAGAACTTTACCAAAGTCTTCTAGACTTAATAACCAAATTCATCAAAGTAGCTGAATAAAAGGTCAGCACACAAAATTCAATAGCTTTTCTGTACATGAAAAACAGACGCAGTGAGAGAAACATGGTGTAAACAATTCCTTTTATAATAACATCCAAAATATTGAAATATCTAGGAATCAACCTAACAAAAGAAATCAAAGACCTCTACTCTGAAAGCTATAGCACTCTGAAAAAAAAAGAGATTGAAGAAGATATCAGAAAATGGCAAGACATCCCTTGCTCCTGGGTAGGAAGAATCAACATAGTAAAAATGGCCATACTTACAAAACTGCTATGTAGTTTCAACGCAATTCCAGTTCAATTCCCAGCAGCATACTTGATACACCTTAAGAAAACAATCCAAAATTTCATTTGGAATGAGAAGAGACCTAGAATAGCAAAAGTAATTCTAAGTAATAAAGACAAAGTAGTGGGTATCACAATCCCCAATTTTAAACTATACAACTATACTACAAAGCTAATGTGATAAAAGTAGCATGGTACTAGCAAAGAAACAGATCTGAGGATCAGTGGAACATATTAGAAGATGCAGAAAGAAGTCCAGACACACTCAGCCACCTCATCTTCAACAAAGGAACAAAACATCCTCACTGGAGGAAAGATAGCCTCTTTTTAATAACTGGTGCTGGAAAAACTGGGTTTCAATTTGCCAAAAATTTAAACTAGACCTATAGCTCTCACCATGCACTAAACTAAAATCAAAATGGATTAAAGATCTAAATATTAAAACAGAAATACTAAATCAGCTGAAAGAGAAGTTAGGTAGAACTCTTGAAGACATTGGCATAGGAGAAGATTTTATGAACTAAACTTTGGTTGCCTGAGAAATAGCACAATCAACAAGTGGGATTCTTCTTATTAAAAGGCTTCCACACAACAAGAGAATCAAGCAATAGCTTGAAGAGACAACCCACAATGTGGGAAAAACTTTTTACTAGCTGTTCCTCAGACAAACATCTACTATCTAGAATATATAAAGAACTTAAAAAAATCAGACCTCACAAATGTAAAGACCCAATCCAAAAAATGGGCATCTGAAATGAACAGACATTTCTCAGACAAAGAGGCAGAAATAGCAAATAAACATATGAAAAAAAATGTTCATCATCACCGGTCATTTGAGAAATGCAAATGAGAACAACACAGATTCTACCTTACCTCAGAAAGAGTGGCTGCTATTATGAAACCCACCAATCACAAATCCTGGCAGGGCTGTGGGGAAAGAGAAACTCTGCTCCACTGCTGGTGGGAGTGCAGACCGATGCAACCACTGCGGAAATCAGTATGGAGATACTTCAAAGAGCTGGGACTGAGCACTTGTGCTTGCACCAGTGCCACAGCCATGAGTCCCAGGGCCCACACTGCTGCCCCTTGCACCTGGGAGCTCACAATCATGCATACCAATGATGTTTACAGCCAGCTGGAGCAAAGCAACAAGGACTCTACCAAATGCAGCAATGCCAGCTCTGCGTGAGTGGAGTGGTGTAGCTCTTCACCAAGGTGCAGCAGTTCCACCAAGCCAAACCCAATGTGCTGCTGCTGGATGTTGGAGACCAGTACCAAGGCACCATCTGGTTCACCTTGAACAAGGGCACCAACGTCACACACTTCATGAACCCCTTGCAATGCAATGCCATGGCACTAGGAATTCATGAATTTGATAATAGTGTAGAAGGACTGATCAATCCACTCCTCAAAGAGGCCAAATTTCCAATTCTGAGTGCAAACATTAAGGCAAAGGGACCACTATCTTCTCAAATACTAGGACTTTATTAGCCATATAAAATTCTTTCTGTTAGTGGCAAAGTTGTGGGAATTGTTGGATACATTTCAAAAGAAACCCCTTTGCTCTCAAATGCAGGAAAAAATTTAATAGTTGGAAATGAAATCACTGCACTGCATAGGGGAGGGTTGAGGAGGTGAAGGGAGGGCAGGAGTATGGGGAAAAATGAGAACCAAGATTTGTCATGCAAAGGTACAAGATACCAATGATGAATGTAACTGTATGAAGTACTGTATACTTGAAAAGTGCCAATAAACTTAATAGAAAGAAAGAAAGAAAGAGAAATCACTTCACTGCAACCTGAAGTGGACAAGGTAAAAACTCTAAATGTGAACAAAATTATTTCACTGGAACACTCTGGCTTGAGATGGCTAAAGTCATGGCTCAGAAAGTGAGGATATGGACCTTGTGGTGAGAAGACACACTAATACATTTCCTTACACAGGCATCTCACCTTCCAAAAATGTGCCTGCAGGAAAGCATCCATTCATTGTCACCTCTGACGATGGGTGGAGGGTGCCTGTGGTGCAGGCCCATGCTTTTGGTAAATACCTAGGCTATCTGAAGATTGAGTCTGATGAAAAGGAAATGTCATCATTTCATCTGGGAATCCCTTTCTTCCAAACAGCAGCATTCCTGAAGACCCAAGCATAATAACAGACATTAAGAAATGGAGTGTAAAATTAGCTAATTATTCTACTCAGGAACTGGGAGGGACAATTGTCTATCTGGATGGCTCCACCCAGACTCACTGCTTTAGAGAATGCAACATGGACAACCTGATTTGCGATGCTGTGATTAACAACAACCTTAGACACCCAGAGGAAAGGTTTTTGGAACAATGTGCTCAAGTTCATTTGAAATGGCTGTGGTATCTGATCACCCCTAGGCGAGCTGAGCAATGGCACCTATACCTTAGAGAACCTGGATGCTGTGTTGCTCTTTGGAGGCACATTTGATCGGGTCCAATTAAAAGGTTCCACCTGGAAAGCTTTTGCACACAGTGTACATCGCTATGGCCAGTCCACTGGAGAATTCTTGCAACTGAGCAGAATCCATATGGTATATGATCTTTCCCAACAACCAGGGGACAGAGTGGTTTGATTAGATGTTCTTTGCACCAAGTGTTGAATGCCCAGTTATGAGCCTCTCAAAATGGATGGAATATATAAGGCGACTCTTCCAAGCTACCTGGACAATGGTGGAGATGGATTCTAGGTGGTAAAAGATGAATTATTAAAACATAACTCTGGTGACCAAGATATCAATGCGGTTTCTCAATACATTTCAAAAATGAAAGTAATTTACCCAGCAGTTGAAGGTTGGATCAAGTTTTATGCAGGAAGTTTTTGCCCTGGAAGCTTTTCTTCAATATTTCTTTTATGCTTGGCAGTGATGCTTCTTTTTTTTTACCAATAACCAAAAATTCTCCTTCCCATTAATGTAAAACTGTATATTTTTTCAAAGTGAGATTCCAATCTGCCGTTTGGGACCTGGCATTATATCACAGGCCATCTTCACAGACTCCGAAGCACTGAAACTTAGGGCACTGTGAAAGGAAGAGACTGACATCACCACTCAGGGTCAGCAACTTAATGAATGGTTGGACAAGTACATATGGCCCTCTGAGGCGATAGCCAACCATGTTTAATTTATGTAAAAAAAATTCTCTAACATATTATTAACAAATTAAACTATGGAAATAATTTTTCTCTTACCTATCCTATTTCTAACACATGGAATAACTTGCCAGTTTACAGAAATCAAGCACATTGCTTCATTCAATGGACATATCGTTCTTTGGTGGGTAATTTAGGTGTTGTTTTCCTCATACATCACATGAGCAAACTGAAACTCAGAAAGAGTTGACTTGTTCAGTTCTATTCATAGTTAAAAGTCTGGATCAAGGCTTGGACTTTAGGTCTTTTAACATCAAGTCCAACACCTCCTCATCAACATTAAGTTGCTCTTCACAATGGTAATTAATAGTCTCTTTTCATGACTACCAATGTCCCCACACTCGTAGATGATAAATCTCTACTGTTAGTCTATTTTTTTTCTCTTTTTCGTTCCTCTTTTGGCTCCTGTTGTAACAGCAACTTTAATGGACTGAACACAGGACAGCATTCTTTCTTCCATTACCCTAAGTCTTGAGTCAGCAAACAAACTCTGAAGCAGACAATGGGAAAGACCAGAGTCTGTTGAAAGCAGTTATGGAGCAGGGGAGAAAAAGAAAGATGGGACACCTGGACCAATGTACATCACCGAAGAGAATGAGCTAAGGAAGTTAAATACATCTTTGCTAAGGAGCAGCAGCATGGTGCCTGACACACAGTAGTGGTTATTAATTTTATGAGATTCCATGACCTCTGCCTCTGCAATCCCGTAGTCTTCTTCTTCCTAACATGAAGACGTCATGAAAAGAGAATCGTCTAAAATAAATTGTAATTAATTCTCTACCTGTCCCACTCCAAGATGCCAACACTGCATTTATGCTACCAGTAGTCTCACCAAACACATTAGGGAAAATCCAGTCTGGAAGACAGACGTTGGTTTTAAGAAGTTGTATATATAAGATATTTGAAGTTACTCCGTTTCAAAACCCAAACATCATAGTAAGTCACTCATATCCAGAGAGGAGAACACCTGCAGGGGAGTGGGTCCCTGAATGTTCACGAGATACTTGACTGATGAAAAGATTTATGATAAAAAACAAACATTTGCTTATAGTGGCAGTGGGGTCAGATGCACCTACTCAGTATTACATCAATAATTCTACAAGAAATTAAAGACTTCACTTTAAATATAATAAGCAAGTCAGGCATGGTGGCGCATACCTGTATTCTCAATATTCAAGAAGCCAATGCAGGAAGATGGTCACAAGTTTGAGGCCTGCTTGGGCTACCCAATGAGTAATGAGACCCTGTCTAAAAAAAAAAAAAAAAAAAAAAAAGCAAACCACAGCTATAAGTTTGGAGAGAGACTGTGATTCATAGTGTTTACAAACGTGAAGTATTCAATATAAAATAGACTTTCAGACTTCATTATCTTTTTGGAAAGGTGGCTGAAGTCAAATAATGCCTTCAGTTTTATAAATAAACAAATGTCAGTAAAACTACAAAAAAAGTACAGAAAGGTCCAATTGGGGTATATTAATACTTGGCCAGATTTTTAAAAAAATACTTGGCCAGTAAACTAGGATAAATATTAGAGCACAATTTTTAAAGAACACTTTGTAAGTTTTCTAAATAT
>NW_022900924.1:27521281-27528346 GCF_012274545.1 Fukomys damarensis
CACTATGTAGTTGAGACTGATCTGGAACTCATTATGTAGCCTAGGCTGGTCTCAAACTCACAGTGATTTTCCTGCCTCAGCCTCCCGAGTGCTGGGATTACAGGCAGGCGCCACCACACCCTGCTAGCACAATTTCTAATAGCTAAAACTTGGAAGCAGGCCAAATGCCCATCAACTGGAGACTGGTTAAAGAAAATGTGTGTGTGTGTGTGTGTGTGTGTGTGTGTGTGTGTGTGTGTGTGTGTGTGTTTAAATAAAATGGAGTACTTCTCAGACATAAAGAATGAGAAATAGAGACATTTATAGGTAAATGGATGCACACTGAGGTGATACTGTCAAGTGAAATAAATAGAACATATGTAAATACCTTATAGTTGCTCTAGTGTGAGAAACTGAAAGTGTAAATAAGGGCTAAAAAGTATAATAGATAATGTGAAATAGGAAGACAAGATCCAAAGGAGAAGGGAAAGTTGGAGGGATGGGAGAAAATAAGGAATGGAATAGAATTAATTTGAGAAAAAAAAATGGAAACAAAGTCTTCATAGATAGGGAGGGGTGGAGGGATTGAGGGAGAGCAGGGGAATGCGGAAAAAATAAGAACCAAGATGGATTATGCAAATATGCAAATTTCCAGTGACGAAGGTCATCATATTGTATGCCTTAGATGTATCAATACAATTAATTTAAAAATATGAAAAAGAATGAAAAGAAGAAGAGAAAGAGGAGAAGAGTGAGATAAAAATCCAATTAAAGAACTAAGGAATGTTAATAGAATTAGGTAAAAGTGAAAAAAAGAAAAAGAAAAGAAAGGTAATAAAAAAGAATAAAACAAAGGGCAAAAGACAGGAAAAAAACAAATAGCAAAAACAACAACAACAAAAATTTAAAAACACAGAAAAAGAGCAATAAGTCCAAAAATATTTCTCCTCCTATTTGGGTACCTGGTTTCTTTTCAGGGCCTCTGCTATTAGAATCCAGCAGCTTTGGGTGAGGGACAGAGGGCCTATTTTGTTTCCAAACCCACTTTTTGCAGTGTGAATGCTCAGTTTGGCCCCGTCTTTTGCTGTGGGAAATGTCAATCGTGGGTGTGTTGTCCGTCTTTGGGCTGTATTCACTCCAGCACCTCTCATTGCTTGCGCCCTCTTCTGTGGACCCTGTCATTGCTACCTCTGATGAGCTCTACATCCCGTGGGTTCCTGACATGTCTCCCTTGCTCTGGAGGCCACTCTATTAAAACTCCCTGGGGTGTGGCAATCACCCAAGCTGAGGCATAGCCCTGATCATCTTGACAGCTGAAGAGAGCAAATAGATCACTGAATTTGGTGCTGGAAATAGGTAGTGAGGGACAAAAGCAGTCTGCTAGACTTAATATCAGCCCTTTCAGACCCAGCTTCTGCTGAAAATCACGAGGCTTGCCTGGCTTCTCACCGTAGAGGGCGGGGCTGCCATGTCCTTTACAGCCCGCGCTAACTGCTGCATGCACCCAAATACCTTGAGGTATTGCTGTTTTATGACTTTTGATTCCTAGAATAGTTCAGTCTTAATAATAAACTCCTTCCCCAAATGGCTCCTTTCCAAATATGGCAGAGAACACAAAGAATTTTTTCTCCAACTCCGCCTTGCCGTCTGGAAAAAATCACGTTCAGAGTAGAACTTCACACTGTCGTGGAAGCTGACAATAACTGTGGGCTTTTGGGAGAGTTAGTGGTGCCATTCATTGTTTCTGCCTGAGGCTGCCGAACCTCTCCTGACTTACTTGTGTTTGCAGAGACAGGTCATCTTCTCCAGGAGCCGCGTTTAGCATTCCCAACTTCGCAATCCACCCACCTCGTGACCCTCTCCTCACTGTCTTGTTCCCGTCTCTTGGTCGTCTTCCCACACGCTAGAGATATAACTTGCTGATTCCTGTTGTCTATCTTTTATTTTGTGCTTTATTTACATTTCAGTTATCTCATAGAAGAGAAACCACGATATTTAAGGTTGTGTGTCTAATTTACTTCATTTAATATTATGGTCTCAAAAGGCATCCATTTTCCCACAGACAATCCAAATATATCTTTCTTTATGGCAGAATAGTACTCCACTGTACATAAATACTATGTTTTCTGTAACCACTCATCTTTTGATGGACATATAGGCTTCTTCTAAGATTTAGTTATTATCAATTGTTCTGCTATAACATGGGTATGTAAGTATAACTTGTTTTTCCAGTTTCTCTGTGATTTCTAGTGTTCCAGTTAACTCTGTTTTGATCCTCAGAGATCTATTTTTTTCTTTATCAAATTGTTATGTTCAAAACATCTTGATTTCTAGTACAAAAGAGGCTATACTTTGCTTCCAGTTTTTACTCTGTAATTTTAAATGCTTTCTTTACATAAAGTGTAAGAGTCACACAACTTAGAAAATCCACTGTGGATATCACATTATTTCAAGATTTAGAATTCAAGATTTAAAATTACACTTATAAAAATATAACATAAAATTAAATAGCCTTGCTTGATTTGGAGGTTTGTCACTTCTTACACTGGAATTTAAATTTTAACGAATACAAACAATATCACACTTAACTATGGATACTAGTAGTTATTTTTCAGATTTTAGTTAAACTTGGGAAGTGAAATTTGACATAGTCCTATATTTACTCCTGAAACCTCAAAAGACAAATGAAAATAATAGTCAAATAAAACAGTAAAAATGCAGAAAAGACAAATTTTCAAAAATTATAATTCACCTTCTCATGCTCAAACAGAATAACACAATAAAAGGACCTGTAGAGAACGATATCTTTGAAGTTTAAAATATGACATCAGAAATATAAAATTCAGTATAATGTGTGGAAGATAATTCAAACAAACCTTCTGCAAATTAGAATAATAGCAACAAAGAAAGATAGAAAACAGGAAGCTAGGAAATTTAATGCATTGATCCAGGAAATCCAATTTCCAACTACTAAGTTTTTCATAATGGAGTACAATGATCATAGAGAAGAATTCATTGTTGTGTGGATAACACAATAGTAATTTTCCACTTCCCCAAGTCCCCAGGACAAAGGATGTGAATTTCATTAAAATTTTAAGTTGAGAACATTATAATACTATTTAAAATGTTCTGCAATGAAGCTAAAAGAGATAAATTGAAATAGTTTTAAAGAAAAAAAATCACATTCTCAATTATGATTATTTTTAAAAAGAAAACATTATTTTGCAATTGACACAATTATTGTGGATTAATTGGGCTAAAGTGTATGAGAAGGATAATAAGTTTAAAAGACTCTAAAGTGAATGGAAGTATATATTATAGGGTATATACCTTTAAAAATGAAAGTTTTAATGTAACAGTAAGAGGTGATAGCTGATATGAAAATAGATGGAAGTGTGCAGGAGGTAGAAAATGCTAAGCATTTCAACTTCTCAAAGAGGTCATCATTCATTTAAATGCAGTAAGGCGATATTGACGTGATTTGAATGGTGGAGGGAGGCGAACAGGTTTGTTCACTTGTGAAATATATTTATTATAATTTCAGCAATTTTGTAATATTTTTCTTTATTTTTTGGTAATGGGAATTGAACTCTGGATCTTGTGCTTGCAAGGCAGGTGATGGAACCACTAAGCTAAATACCCGGCCCAATTTTGTGCTCTTAAAGAATGTTCCTGATGTTTAATCATGTAGCAGAGAAAAAATACACACTTGATCGTGATGCTGAGTCTGCTAATGGATCATAAAATTTCAGGCACATATAGATAAAAGAGATGATAGTCTGCACTACATAATTTCACAAAAAGTAGACACTGTTTACTTGTTTCATTTTTTTATTAACACCTAAAATATTTTAATGGGCAGTAATATTAATGATATTTCTTATTCATCCATTTTTTCTACTTATTCCTAATATGACTTAGGAGAACCAATGCATTTTTCGTAAGTTCCATTCAAAAGCAAATTACTATAAAAGCCTTTAAATGTCTACATCAAGTTCATTTTGTCAGTAAGTTGTCTAAATCTTCTTTTTTTCTTTTTAATAATTTGGTTTTTGCTTACTCTTCTAGGCATAGCTTCTTCTCTTTTACCACTTATTCGCCATGGCTTTAATTAACAGAAAAACTACTTTTTCTCTTTCATTGAATTTATATGCCAATTATTCTTTCACATATTATGAGTTGCTTAGTTAAAAACAATATTTATTTTTATCCTGTGATTATGAAACTTGCATCTTACATATTTTTTGGATACTATGCTACTATAGTAAATTGTAAATGAATATTTCTTGACTGCTTGTCTTAATTCTAATAACACGACTCCATAAGAATTACTAAATATGTATTTCTTCACTGTTTATTTTTGTGCCCCAAATAAATACTGCTTTAATAAATTTTAATCATAATTCATTTTTTCAAATTTAAAATTAGTTTTGAGCATGTACAAATTTATTTCCAGGCAAAGCATATTTGCTAGGTTTTTCTTAATTCGATATATTTTGCAGCTTATTTCTTCATCTATGCTGAAAAGAACTTTCCTCCCTGACTTTAGTCCTTGTTGCTACATAAATAATGTTATATTCCATAACAAAAGGACTTTTCAGATGCTATTAATTTCCTGATCAGTTGACTTTAAAATAGATGATGCAAATATGGGTGTTCCTTAACTTTTAGGGTTCAGTCCTTATAAATTAATCATAATTTTAAATTATCATAAGTTGAAATTTATCTAGCTTGATAACATAGTATGCTGTGGAATATTGGCTGTTTACCCTCATTATTGAGTGGCTGGCTGGGAGCTGCTTGTCACAGACATTTCCCAGCATCAGCTCACAGTGGGTTCCACATACTGGCAGCCCCTGAAAAAGATCATTCAAAACTCAAAGTGTAGGTTTACAGAATATCTAACATTTTTGCACCTTCATAAATTAGATATTTTTTGAGTTGAATTATTGTAAGTTGCAATGCATTCATATAAGGCCTTAAAAGAAAAAGAAGAAGAGAGATGGAACAAAAAGACAAACCAGAGGTAACTGAAGCATTCATATGAGGCCTTAAAAGCAGAAGAGGGGGCCAGGGATTTAACTTAGTGATGGCGCTGCCTGCCCCTCAAGTGTAAGGTCCTGAGTTCGATCCTTGGTACCAAAAACAAAACAAAACAAGCAAGCAAACAAATGAAAACAGCAGAAGAGGAAGAGAGATGAAGCAAAAAGATAAATCAGAAGGATTTGAAGCATCAGAACTTCACCTGATATTGATAGTTTGAATGTAAACTAAAATGTGTGGACAATGAAAGAAAATGAATTCTTCCATTAAATAGTGATCCTGGAAAAGAACTGAGGCTTGAACTGAACTATGGCTCCACTGATATTCTGATGTAGGCCTCAAGAGCTACTGAGTGGAAGATCTATCCATGCCGTACCAGACTTTTGATCTGCCCAAATTTGGAGATAATAAATGAAAAAATGTTTAAGTGGCTGTTTATCGTAACTTGTTTACAGCAACAAAAGCTATCACACAATCTCAATGACTGCTTGTTATTACTATGGCTTTAATAGTGAGAAAACATTTCAGTGCTAAAGAATTTGTAATCACATGTAAAAATATTAACTAATATTGTATGTTATTATGATACATTTACTACTCTTAAGAGAAAGTATAATAAATGCATGCATAGTCCAAATTTGTCCGTTTTGATAGAGATTTCATTTTAGAAAGAAAATTGGAAAAGCAATAAAAATAGCTGACATCAAGGTCAATGCTAGCTCTGTGACACAAAAATAAATTTGTGCTTTCCGCTCTATGCTTTTATTGTTCATACTGGGGGCTATACTACTGCTCTCCCTTATACAAATGTGAAATTCTCATGGAACAATATATATAAATGCACTTTGTACAGGATAAAATAGTGTAATTAGAATATACAATTTATCATTATTAGACTGCTGCTAGAAATGAATCTTTATATTTTTTCTTTTAATTAAGAATCATTTTTGGTGGTATATTCCTATAAATTCAAGGCAAGCCTGAATTATATATAACATTGAGTGTCTTCCTGGACTAAGTAGTTATGTTGTTACAAATAAACAAACAAGCAGAATGCTGTAGCCTTCAATGCTGCACTAACTGGGGTTCATAATCAGAAAAACCTTTTCAAAAATAGGAAATGCGTTGATGGCTGAATAGATACTTAAAATACATGGGCCAACAATTTTATAAAATATAAGTATTTAAGACAAATGTAAAAATGTATTTAAACTTTTTTGTATAAATGATATTACAAGGTTAATATCAGTGCAAATCTCTCAACTCATTAAAAACACCGTGTAATTTATACACTTTTTTAAGACAAAGTTGCTCAAGCTTCAAATTCAAAGTGACCAGCCTCTTTATATCAACTAAATGGCACTATTAATTTTTTAGCACCTCCAAGATTTGCAAAAAATAGTATGTCATGAAGTCATAGTTACACATAGTTTGCTAATGTCCAGATGATCAGAAGTCTAAGTTCACTAGGAAAAAATTAAGGCATTAAAAAGCTCATTAATATAAATAATAAGGTGAGCAAAATAGATATTGCCTTAGGCAGTACAATTATTGGTCAACAACTCCCTTATGAGGTGTCTATGTCACCACTGCTTTATTTTACCACTTTGCCTCTTTGATCTGGTAATTTTCTTTTTACATCCTGGAGCCTTTTGTTATTCTCTGGCAAGAAAGTTACCTAGCAATGATTCAATCCAGTCTATACTTACAGGTTTTTATAGGTCTTTCTGTATTGATAGTGAAATCCTTTCTTTTAATAATAATATAGTAACAAAGACACTAGTATTTATTCTAAAGTAGTAATTTAAGCACTTAAATATGTCGACACATTTAATCTTTGTATAATCATGTCAAGATGTGAATCATCATTTTCCCCTTAGGAGACAATTTGGGTGTTGAAAGTTAGATGATATGATCCAGGATTTAAGAAATACCATGTTTGGAAGGTCAGTTCAGCCCAAGGACTTTGGCTTAACATCTTCTAACAGTTTCTTCTATTATTTTATACTTTATGTGTGTATAACATATATAGGAGATATATAT
>NW_022900924.1:27528630-27550299 GCF_012274545.1 Fukomys damarensis
TATATGATATATAAATATATGTATACTTTTATTTTAAAAATATTGAACAGCTACTACATGCCACATACTGTGCTGATGCTAAGGACAAAAAGAATCATAATCCTGATCTTAGTAACTCAGTTTCATAGAGACAGCTCTAGACAGAAAATTTTGCAATAACACACATAGGAATTGAAATATAAGCAATGTCTAAGCGATATTATACTATTTCTTCATATATTCATCCTAAAAATGAGACTCACAAATAACCAGGTATAGAAAAAGGAACTAACATGTGGCAGTCTATAAATGTTTTTTGTGTTCTTGAGGAAATTTTGTTGTTGTTGAGTAAAGTGTTGGATAAATATCAATTACATCAAGTTAGTTAATTATGTTTTTAAGTCTTTTACGTCGTTATTTGCTATCCATCGATACAAACTCTACTTATTACTAAAAGAAGGAAAACTCTTCAATTCTCATTACGGAGCTTTCCATCTCTTTTTCTTCATTCATTTTGAAGTCTGCTTTCTCTCATGGAAACACAGATGCATATGAATTTAAGATTGTTATATTCTGCTAAAGAATTCACCCTTTGATCATCGTTAAAATGCTAGTATCTATACTGTCCTGAACTTTTTTTTTATTATTACATAGGCATAACTTTATTTTGATAAAGTTCATATGGTAAATCTTTTTTCATAACTCTCTTAAATCTATGTTTTTACCTTGTGTTCTTGTAGATCATGTGCTTATCTTCTATTCGATGTCATTGAACTTTTACATTTAAAATAATTAATAATATATTTGGATTTAAATCAACTGTATTTTTATGTACTTTCTATTTGCAAACATTTCTTGTTCCCTTTCCCTTTATTCTTGCCCATATTGGGGGTACTTGAGGGGGTCTTTTTAATAATTCTAATTCATCAACGTTATTAACAATTTAGGTCTACATTTTGTTATTTACTTAATGGTTACTTAAATTTTGTTTCTTTTTTTATTTTAAAATTTTTACTTGTACATATTTACAGTAAGCAATGATTATATTCATTGTGAGGAAATGGCTCATATACATAACAAATCTTAATTCTTCTTACTTCCACTTCCTCTCTCCTCTCTTTCTCTCTTGGTCCCCTGCCCATATCATAATTTATCTTAAATAGTTTTATGCCACTTCACATCCTAGGGCTCCAACCCCCAGGCCATAAACAGGTACTGTCTGATTTCTGCCCCCTTCAGTCAGCAGCAGCATTGAGCTTTCACAGGACACCACCCTGATGTGAACTGAGCACGTGAGACCTCTAGGTTGCACGCTCCTTACGAGAATCCAACCCCTGAAGGCCCGAGGCACAGCCGAGGCAGTGTGGTGGTGAACTGATTGTCGCCTTAGTGGGGAATGACCAGCTAACTTGAGTTAGCACGGGTTTGGGTGTGGAAGGCTCACTTGAAGGAGGATTGTTGTCAGGACAGTATAACAGGAGAAGGGAGGGGAGTAAGTCAGCAGATTTTCCCTGGGGAGCTTCGCTGCAACTGCTTTTCTTCGGAGGAGGAGTTTCAGTGGTTCTTCTTTGAAATACCTTTGGCTGTTTTTCTTCTTTGGGGCAGCTTCCATCCCCATCTTCCTATTCCAAGTCCTTTCCTGGCTTCCAGTGCAGATTCCTCAGCCTCTTGGCTCAGGTCATTCGGCCTTTGGGCATGGACACTGCAGCTTCCAGCACTGGCCCTTGCAACTGCCCGGTGCAGATCCTACAGCTCCTCATCTCCGATCAGATCGTACGGCCTCTTTACAGACTTGCCCAGGGCACTACCGTGGAATCCAAGCACTCCACTGGGTCCTACAAGTCTCTAGTGAGCAGACAGACATTTTGCTCTAATATCACATCTGACTCTAGTAAACACTGACTAATACAGGCAGCAAGGCTAGTGCTCAGAATCAGCGGCAAATACAGTGGGTCCTCTAGTTAGGGTCTTCCTGACATATCAACAACTTGGGTTAGTGGAAAATTCATCTGCCTCTTGCTATCTATGGTGTGTGCCCAGGTGAACATCCAGATCTCAGCCATACTGACTTACAACCAACTTGAGTTACATCCAGCCCTCGTGAAACAGAGTTCATAAGTCAAGGTCCACTGTACAGTTTAACTTTAGCAGAGAGGATAATGACACAGACACCATAATAAGTCAATTGCTTGCACACTTTTTGTCAAAACCCTACCAGGGTGGGCCAAGTAACAATTAAGCTGCATTTGGTGGCAGACCTTACAGTGGCAAGAGAGCTTATGTACTTCAGTTGTACAGCTGCATAGGGTGGCCAATTGTATGTCACAATTAAACACTTATTTGAGTTTGTGCATATCCTTTCCATTATTTTATTTACCATTTCCAAGTGTATTGAATGCTGGTCTCAGGCACAGTTTTGGTGAGCTCATAACATAAAATAAGTAAGCCAAAAATAAGTAAAAAAACAAACATCACTGAAGTTTGTTTGAAAAGAGGGAAATACGCAAGGATGTGATAGCAGCAGATTCTGAAACTGACAACAAAAAGAAAGTTACATTGAAAGAAAATACCCAAGGGCCAGAAATTTAGCTCAGTCGTGCCATGCCTGCCTTATAAGAGCAAGGCCTTGAGCTCCATCCCTGGTACTGAGACAAAAATGAAAAAAAAAAAAAAAAAAAAAAAAAAAAAAAAAAAAAAAAAAAAGAAGAAAATACTCAGAGTCCTATTTAAATTGCACATTTAATAGGTGATTCACATTCTCCAAGCACACTTTTTATGATATGTGGTGACCAGCTATCCAACAAAAACAAGAAGCCATTCAAACTCCTTTACTGCATGGAAACTAAGCACCTTGAGTTAAAAGACAAGTCTTGGAAGGTTTTTGTTTCTTTTAAATGAAAACATTTGTGAGCATGAAGAACAGAAGCAATTACTAAAGGCACAAGTCTTCATCACAGTCTCATTAGTAGTCTACACTGAAACCATCATTCCTCATAGCTCACTGCATTGCTTAATCTAAGAAGCCTGTTACTGTTCATGAAGCCTGTTACTGATCATGCCTACCGCTGTGGAGATTTTTTGGGAGGCTGCAGTGAAAGGCTGGTATATATCCTCTCCCGGCTAGCTGTAGAATTATGAAATAACTGAGGCACAATTGTAGGAAAAAAGTAATGAGTCATTGCAGTAAGCAACCCAGGATGAGGAAAAAAATTTGTTTTTCAGAAGGATGTGCATGAGAATATGTTCTATGCACTTTTTTTGTGGCTAATACCATACCTCAGAACTATTTGAGGCTTTGAATAATGACAGAGCAGGAAAACTGAGCTGTCATTTTTTGGTCAGTATTTGTGTAGACAGCAGCTACTACGCCTGGACAGCTTTCTAATTTCCCTACTTGAGTTAAAGAAGTTGCTTCTGAATATGAGTCTGTGTACTGTGTCATCTGTAGAGAAATGCTGGCTAGCCAAAAACAGTCACCTGAATTTAACAAATGTTGCTCAGGATGCGATTAGAATTATCAACCATATTAATATATATGCCTTGAATGCCCACTTTCACACAGCTCTGTGAGGAGTTGCATACAAAACACACATTTCTCTTATACACAGCAGTGAGATGGCTTCTAAAGGTTGATCATTACCTAGCATTTTCGAGTTTTGAAAGTGACTCCAGAGATTTCTTTTAGAAAAACAATCACTACTGGCAGCACATTTCAATGACAAAAAGTGGATCCCAATACTTGCTCAGTCGTGTGAGAAACTTACTCTACTCAATAAACTCAAACTGTCAATCACTTTAGGGGAAAATGACAACTATGTTCAAGTCAGCAAATTAAGTGGTTGTATTCAAAGCCAAATTGGAGGGTGATGAGGGAACACTGGGAATTTTGACATTTCAAACATTATCAGAGATTTTGAAAGAGACTGAACCAAGGGAATTCTTTCTGGAATCTTGTGCGTAATCAACTATCTCAGCTTTCAGTGAAGTTTGACCATTACTTTTCAATCACAAAGCACCCGAAACTGGGAAGACTTGGATATGTGACCCCCTCTTCCGAGAGAGCCAGATTAATTTACTCTCTTCATGCTTGAGGTCACAAATGATGGCAGCCTTCAAATTATATTGGAGACAACTTCAAATATCCATACAACTTACTTATAGTAAAGGCAGAATATCTGAAATTGCCACAAAAGCATTAAAAAACCAGCTTCCATTTCTACCTCCCTGACTTTTTGTGCCAGGGTTTCCTACAGTGACAGCATGCAAAACGGGATTATGGAAAGAATGGAACAGAAGCACTGTGGGTAACACAGTCCCTCATGAGTCCCAGATGCGACCATCCAGTTGCAGGAAAACAAGTTCAGTGTCCCCACTTATTCTGCATTGTGCTTAATTATATTATTGTTTTACTATATAGTGCAACATAATAATAGAAAGAAAGTATGCAATAAATGTAACATTGCATAAATCATCCCCAACTCGTCCCACCACCAGAGTCCATGCAAAACCTGGCTTCCATGAAATTAATCCTCAATGCCAAAAGATTGGGGACCACTGAACTCTACTATAAGAAAGTCACCTAAAGGTACAAGATCCCAGTAATGAATGTAACTGTACTGTATACCTAGAATGTACCAATAAACTCAATAAAAAGGAAAAAAGAATGTCACCACAATAATTGCCTCTTCTGTCATCATTTATCCTAGAAGTTTATTTGTTGTCACACATTTTATTTCAAAATGTTTTTAAACAACACAATTCACTGTTACTACTTTTGCTTAGAGTCAGTTCAAGTGATTAAAATATGAGGAAAAATGTTACCAATATAATATATATATATATTTATATTATATATATATATATATATATACACACACACACACACACCATTTTTACATTGCGCATATATTTACCATTTCCTGTGCACGTGGTGTCTTTCAATAAATTCTAATATTCATTTTCTATTATTTCTTGTTTCTGAAAAACTTCTACTAATGTTCTTTAAGAGCAGCTCTACCAGTGCACACATTCATTTAGAATTTGTGTTAATTCTAAAAAGCTTGATATATACACACACACACACACACCATTTTTACATTGCGCATATATTTACCATTTCCTGTGCACGTGGTGTCTTTCAATAAATTCTAATATTCATTTTCTATTATTTCTTGTTTCTGAAAAACTTCTACTAATGTTCTTTAAGAGCAGCTCTACCAGTGCACACATTCATTTAGAATTTGTGTTAATTCTAAAAAGCTTGGCTGTGTTTGACTATTCTTCCTCAATACCATAGCTGGGAAACTACCTTCTGAAAGTAACTTCTCAATCATGAGGCTCCTTGTCGGTCCTGAGACTCATTGTCAGTCCATTTGCTTTTGTTAATAGCACAAGTTCATTTATTGTCCTTTACACTTTGAAAGATATTTTTGCTAAATATAAATTTCTGTGTTGAAGGTTATTTTCTTTTCTTTTAGCTTTTTTTCCCTAGTTGCTTTGTAATTGAATGCTTTTTGATGAAAAATCTTGTCACTTCTATATTTTTATATAAATGTCTCTGCTCTAAAATTTTTGTCATTTTCAAAAAATTGACGTTGATGCTCACTGTAGTAATTTTCTTTGTACATAATTGTTATTGGGTTTATTGAATTTTATATATTTGGAATTCATGTTTTCATCAAGTCAGAATACTCCTTTGCCATTATTTCTGGAAATATGTTTTCTTTCCTCATTCGCTCCTTACTTTTTGTGCTCATTTTCTTTCTTTTTTGTAAGCGCATTGATCTTCTATTCTTCAGTATCTAATCTGCTGTGAACACCATACAGCAGAATCAATTGGCTAGACCCAAGTTTTGCACTCTGGAGTTCTGTTTTGGCACTGTTGTTATCCTCTAGTTCTTGCTTCTTCACGGAATTTCTTTTTAAATGTTCCGTAGTATTTGGAGCATATATGTAGCAGCTACTTTAAGACACCCATGACTATTTCTCTCATCTCTATCATTTCCACATTTCTTTCATTTACATGAAATTTCCATAGTCTGAGTGCTTTTTGTTTATGAACATTTTCTAAATAAACGTGTCTACCTACTTTCAGTTCAGTCTGTTGTCAGGGCATTTGGACTGTCCTAGCTTCTGGGTATCCTAAACAGAGAATTGAGCAGGACACATAGAAAAAGAAGGGAAAAAACAGGTTTGTTTCACCAGGTTATGCTCCTCAGAGTGGGAGTAGGCCAGTGAAAAGATCTCACAGCCTTGAAAAACCAAGTGTCAGACTCCACATGAGAATTTTACAAAGAAGGAATAGCTTTTCGAACAAGCGCGGCAATTCCCTCCAGTCTGGGACAAGTACTGCATCATTTTTTCTGTCGGAATGGAGAGTTCTTGTCAAAAATATGGATCTAGGGGATTTAGCTCAGTGGTTCTACTGCCTGCCTCACAAGTGCAAGGTCCTGAGTTCGATCCCCAGGACCAAACAAACAAATAAACAACAACAAAAAATGTGGAACCGTCATGGTTCTCAAAGTCCACTGTAGGGACTGAGTCAAAACAATAATGTAAATTAAGTTATAACTAATTATAATTAAGTTGGGGTTACTTTCAGTTGTTTAGGATATTTTATTGTACTTGAATCCCCAGTCATGGCTTAATCATCAGAGGTGGGTGACCTTTGTGGTTTCTAGACTGCTTATCTTGGGTCCACCAGAATTCTGTAGAACATATGCCCTCTTGTTTTCCCAGGTTGCTGTCCAGCAGTTAGAACTGGACAGTCTCTGCAGAACCATCTTCCTCGTTTTCTCTCTAGCCTTCAAGACCCTTCTTTCCAGGAATTACTCGTTTCTGCATTCTGCTTAGGGTCTTTTACAAAGTTTCTGGTCATGGATACAATGCAGGTAATTCCTTGGCTAGGGTGTAAGAAGATAGACTTTAGTCCAGTTTCCAATGGAATCCTCATCTCCATCTTAAACTGGAACCCCCATCTTTGTCTTCTGTGTCCTTACCAACATAATATGTAGCAATTGACTTGCAACAGTCTAGGATTCTTTTCTAGGCTGTTTTATAAACTCTTCCAAGTTTTGCCCATAATCTTATTGTAAAACCTCTTTCACATTTTTCAGGTATTTGTTATCAGCAGCAGCCTCACTTCTTAGGACAACCTTTCTATTTTAGTCTAGTTTCTATAGCTAATAGCATAATACTACAGATTGGGTAATTTGTCTAAGAAAAGATGTTTTATTTTGATTCATGGTTCTTTTTTAAAGTCAGAGTTCCAACTGGTGAAAACCATTTTTTATGTGTAGTAGGTTAAAATAGTTTAGCTATATAATTTATAAGTACTCAGATGGCAAGGGAAAGGGCTTAAAATGGAGTTGGGCTGGAGAGTCCCACAAAGAAAATAGCACTTATACGGGGTTAAGAGTTAATTTAAGGTATATAGACTGCTAGGGTTCAGGAATCTAAAAGCAAATACAGGAAAAGGAAAGGAGTTAGGACTCTGACCAGGAAAGCAGTTGCTTAGACAAATCAAATACATAAAGTAAACAATCCCTTCATAGATACAGAATGCGCACCGGTTTCAAAGAATTCTGGAATATTGACTTTGAAGCTTTGCATTAAAAAAGGCTGAGCCTGATTGGTTATTTTAAACTCACAGAGTCACCTGTGATAGGCAACTAGTGGGCGCTGGGCAGATTTCCAAGCTCTGCTTCTAGAAGATTCTAAGCAAAGAGCTTTCCACCTCCTGTGGTCCTCTGGGAGCCTCCTGACAAAAGGGAACTTTGTTTCTTGCTATACCTCCAATAAACCCGCTCCTTCTTTTGTCTACAGTGTCTTAACTTTGTGAGACAATGAACTAGTTTGCAGTTTGTGCTGTCAGCTGTTTCAAGAAGAGATTGAAACCAGAGTGTTACACCACAGAGTACACCCTCAGTACTTTGTATGTTTGTTTTGAGACTGAATATTGCTAAGCTGTACAGGTAAAACTCAAATTTGTTGTCTTCCTGCTTTGGCTTTCCTCAATGGTGGCATTAAGGCGTGCACCACAATGCCCTGTTTGGTAGTAGTCTTCTTGCTGGCAAAGGACAGAGACGGCATGAAGAATCGGGAAGAGAAAAAGGCAGGGTAAATATGTGTCTATATACCATTTGGTCTTTCTCTCTATTTTACATGGCCACCAATGTTCCAACATGGCAGTTCCACTTTGACAGTCACAGGTAAAGCTATTAATCCCACTTCTACATGTAGTCAGATTAAATTTCCACTCTGTTAGTACTTCACAGTGGGAGTTAAACTTCACACAAGAACTCTTAGATGACACACTCGTCATATCCAGAAATTACAATTACCATATTTGTTTTCCCTTTGTCAGGGACTAAAGTCTTGTGTTGACTGCTGTCCAAAGTTGAAAGTCTGTACTCACTTTTTATCTGGTTTCTAATTGTTTCTAGTAATAAGACCATTTCATAGCTGTGTATTTCAGATACAAGTGGTAATACTCTTATGCTTATTTTAAAAAGACAATATGTTTATCTCATTAGGATCTTATGTGCTATTATAGTTTTTTACACCAGAGAAACTATTCTGTATTTACACATGTGTGACATTTATTTCACTTAGGGGTATATCCTCAATACGTATCCATGTTCCTTTGAATGAATCTAATTTCTCATTCTTTATGGCTGAGTAGTATTCCATTTTATAGAAAAAAACTACATCTTCTAATGAGATAATTGGCAATGTGAAATAGGAAGAAAGGAGCTAAAGGTGTAGGGAAAATGGGAAGGGTAGGGGAAAGGTAATAAGGGAAAAGAAAAAAATAAGAGAAAATGAAAAAATGGAAATAAGCTGTTTTTAAAAGGGGAGGTGAGGAGGGGGAGAAGGGAGGGCAGGGATAAGGGGAAAATGAGAGCAAAGACCTGTCATGTAAAGCTACAAGATCCCAGTGATGAATGCAACTGTGCTGTATACCTAAAATATACCAATAAATTCAAAAAACAAAACAAAACAAAAACAATACATTTCTTATTACTTTCCACTAAATGGATACAAAATTAAATGGGTACATCATAGACTACATACATAGTATATAGATATTTATTTTCAAATATTGTTAAAGGATGAAATAATCTCAAAATCCTTAAAGTAATAACTGATTTCAGAAATGAGACAGAAAAAATACAACGTTGGAAATTATTGTTACACCAGAAAGTAAATATACGTTCTAATACTAATGAAGATATATTGAGGTTAAACAGATAGTTGAACAGCTCTCACACAATGTGAGAAGAATTTGAGAAAAAGAAGAAAAATGATGGTTAAATTTTAATATATTGTATTAGAAAAAATATTTGAGACTGTAAACATTCAGTAAATTATGAAGTTATCATATCTCTACTGAAAAAATACCTAAAAGAAATATACAGAGCTATCAAAGTAGATTATTACAAATTTGCAATTATTTTTGTAATAATTGTAATTCTTCAGGTAAAAATATTAATAGATTTAAAAATATTGAAATTTGGAGAAAAAGCATAAAGACACAAATTAATTACAGAACAAAAATAAAATTTATTATAAAATGAGAAGTGTGGCGAAACCATTCTAGACCTTTAAGCTTCAAAAATTTAACTTCAAGTGAACAATTGGAAAACAGCAGCAGGATTGGTATGATACATGAACAGAGGTGTTAGTAGCTTTTCAGAGTTATGGAATCAGAGTTTGAAATGTAAATTCTGTGCAAGTAGCACATTTTTGAAAATACTTCAGATATTCCAGTAAAATACAACAAAGTCAGTGTTTCAGAAATTACAGCCTGTCTCAAGATATAGAGCTCCAACGTAGGATATGGATTTATAAGCCATTGAACTCACATTAACGAATTCTAAAACAACTTTCACAGTACAAAGAAGAATGATTATAATTTAATTTTCGTGAAGAAAATTTTAACACATGTCAGATGAAGGTAAAATCAAGAATCTTTACAACATATCATGTAAAAACAGCATATAATTAAAATTCATTGTTATATGAGAAAACAAAAGAATGTGATCTAGATCAAAGGAGAAAACAAATTAATAGAAAAAAATAACCAAGTGGCACATTTGTTGTAATTGGTAAACTTGTTACTTCAAAATAATTATGGCAGCCAAGTGTCGTGCCACATGTCTGTAATCCCAGCGCTCAGGCGGCTGAGGGAGGAGGATCGCTGTGTGTTGAAGACCAGCCTGGGCTACATAGCGAGTTCCAGGTCAGTCTTAACTACATAGTGAGACCTTTGTCTCAAAAAACAAAAACACAAGCAAATAAACAAAAGAAATAATCATGGCAATAGTGCTTAATAATTTCTAGAAAACTAAACATAATGAAGAGGTAGAAATTCAGGTCATATATTAAATCAGCTATAAAAAATACCAAATAAACTTTAGAACAGAATAGGTACAGCATTTGAAATCAAATTATTGGATGGTATTGAAAACACAGAACAACACAGAGAAGATAGTTTGTTTAAAGATAAGTTAATGAAAACTAATTTGAAGCACATTATGATGATTAATTTTATCTATCAAGTTGACTTCGTTAAAGGCTAACCACAGAGAGCAAGTAGGGCATTGTTTCTGTGTGTATGTGTCTGAGGCTATATCTGGAAGAGACTGGAACATAAATTGCTTGAATGAGTGGGAAAGATCTATCATCAACGTGATCTGGAAGCACCCAACTTACTGGGGACCCAGTCAGAGTAAAAAGACAGAAGAAAGGCAAATTCATATTTTCTCCTAAAGCTGGGACATCTTTCTTTCCAGCTCTTGGATATAAGAATTTCAAGATTTTTCTTGACTAGCACTGGTAAAAACTTGAGTTTCTAAGCTTTTGACCTCTTACTCAAAGAGTCACCAAATTGATTTTCTTGGCTGTGAATCCTTTGGATGTGTACTGAACCATGCCAGCAGAATGCAGATGGCCTGTTATGGGAATTCATATCATCTTTAATCATATGAGACAACTATCTGTCAATCTATCTATCATCTATCATCTATCATCATCTATCTCCTTTGAGATCCCTAACAAACACAACAGAAAAAAATGTTTAAAGGGAAGAATAAAACCTTGAGAATTTAAATGATAATAAATAAGCCTAAATTCATGCTGGCAGAGAAAATGGGGGAGGGTAATAACGCTGGCTAAAGATATCAGTTTTTTGGAAAACATTAACCCACACATCTAAGGAAGAAAAACCCAAACTGAATAATTATGATGAGAAACCCACCAGTTTACAACATTGTGTCAAACTGATAAAAATCTAATATAAAGAGACTACCTTAAATGAAACAAATAAAACAGTAAAGGCTATGAATAAAATAGAGTAACAATAAATTTAGCTAATAACTCAGCAAGAGTAATGGAAGATAGACAGTAACAGAATCTGAGAAAGTGCATATTAAAACAACTCCATTTGACCCAGCCATCCCTCTGTTGGATATCTTTCCAAAAAAGTGAAAGAATCATACCACAGTGATATATGCCCACCCATGTTTACAGTGGCACAGTTTGTAATAGCTAAAACTTGGAAACAGCCCATCTGCCCATCAATTGGAAACTGGATAAAGAAGATGCGATTTTTCTACAAAATGGAATACTACTCAGCCATAAAGAATGAGAAAGTAGATTCATTCATACTTAAATGGGTACATTTTGAGGATATGCTTCTAAGTGAAATAAATAAGGCACACATATGCAAATACCGAATAATATCTCTGGTGAAAAACTATAATAGTACTCAAGATCCTAATAGGACACTTATCAAATAGGAAGAAAAGGACCAAAGGTGTAGGGACAGTGAGAGATAGGGAAGTTTGAAGGGGGGAGGGGAGGGGAGGGTGAAGGGAAGGTGGGGACAAGGGGAAAAAATATGAACCAAGACCTGGTATGTAAAGGTACAAGATCCCAGTAATGAATGTAACTGTACTGTCTACCTAGAATGTACCATAAATTAAATTAAAAAAAAACTCCATTTGCCTAGAATTTTATATATTGTGGAAGTATTCTTCAAAAATGAAGACAAAACAAATTTAAAGTAGGCAAAAATCAACAACTTGGTCATTTAACTTACCAGTGTGATAAAAGTCACTATAGGAAGTGAATCTTATTAAAGAAAATAAGATTGAAAATCATTTCAATTAAATTTTTTCATTCTATATTAAGTGTTGTAATATTAATTTATTATAGATTAAATGTTAAGGAAGCATATTATAATGCCTGAAGCAATATCAAATTAGTTCAAAATTAATAAAACTAAACATAGCAAATATAACAGAATGTTCAAAGTAGTCTATTTTTTTAAAATGCAGGATGGAGGAACATTAGGACAATAGTCTTGAAACACAGAAGATAAAAACAACAAGAAGTCTAATTAAGCTTAACATAATAATAGTTAAATGCAGGTGGACATTAATTAAGAGTTAGAGATTGTCACATGGATAATTAAGGCACATTCATTTGTATTCAGTTTACAAGGAATGCATATTAAACATGAAAACAGTAAAATTGAAGTAGAAATATAAAAGATATGTAAATACTGATTATAATAAAACTGTCATAGCCATAGCAATACGTGATTAAGTAGACTTCTAAAATGGGATACAACAAGGAATTAAAAACATTTTTAATAGGAATCAATTTAATGAGCGGATCTAAAAGAACTACACACACACATATATGCACATACATATTTAAAAAAACAACTGTGTTATAATAAAAAGCAATAACTGCAAGCACCAAAATAAAGTAAAGAAATTTGCAATCAGCATTGGCACATAATGCACAGTTTTATTTACATACATTCCCGGAACATCATATATTTATCTAATCTGAAGGAAATCTTTTTTCATTAAATTAAATTTAACTTATACCTAAATACATAAGATTATATTTATTTGCCAGGTGATGTTTTGATACATGCGTGCATTGTGTATTGCTTAGAATAAAGTAAAATGCTAAATCCTCAAATTATGATATCATTATGATAAAGCGTTTAAAATGTTTTAAACATAGTTTTTTGAAACATTACAACATGCTATTGTTATCTGTGTTATAATACCGTGCCAACATGCTAGAATAGTTTATAACTTTTTACTATAACTTCAGACCTATTGATCAGGGTAAGTGAAGTCTTCACAGTGGTCCTATTTGGTGGAGGCATAACTAACAAGGAACAAATATTATTTTCTCAGGATTATAAAATATTTTTGTCTTGATTGGAGGGATGGCTTTAAGAGTGTGCCAATTTTTAAACTCCTCTGGCTACACACTGAAATTTGAGCATTTTATCTCATGTAAATTCTACATCAACAATACCTCAAAGCAATACTCAGTATTCTACATAATACCCTTTTTGTTATTTTCTCAGTTATGTTCACTAGAGGAACAGTTTTAATACCGTCAATGCTCTGCATTATAAAGGATTAGCACGGCAGACTAAAAGTGGGCTCCTGTAGGGTTAGGTGTGCGGGAATGCAAAAGGGCCGTCTGCACGCTGGAGAGCCGGGGGATTCAAGTAAACGCCGAAGTCCGAGAGCTCACTGCAGATTCCTGTGAGAGTCTACATCAGGAAGTGGAAGGGTATGCACAGAAAGGCTGGAGAATCTGTGCAGGGGCGTCATGCCCAAAGCTCGGAGAGATGGCTGTCCAAAGTGCTAGCAAAGATGGGAGCTCCTCAGAAGAAACAGAAGCCAGACTCCCTTCTGCTTTCCCTTTCTACTGCCCTGGGGGCACAAGCCTAGTGGTCGGTGCCACCCACAGCTAGGGCGGGGCTTCCCTCTTCAGTAAGTCAGTCAACCAGATTCACCCAGAGCGGTGCTAAGGGAACTCAGTATTTGTGTCTTACTCAGTTTGACATAACAATGAACTGTCACAGTCCTTTACCACATTTGATATCTATGTATTTGTGTGCATTATACCTAAATATCTGTGTATTTGTGTGCATTATTTCCCTTTCAAAATTTTAGCGTCCAAATTGAGTTACCTATGTGCCTTGGCCATTCTGCAATATCTTGGATAAATTAGATAAATAAGAAACGTTAATTAACTGAGTAAAATAAGCTAGAGGCATCAATGCTGCTGACATGTGAGATATGATGAAGTTTAGTTTTTAGAGCAGGAGTTGCCAAATTATGACACACAGGCTAAACTTGGCACACTGACTGCTTTAATATGTCACAAAGATTTTTTTTTGACATTTTATTGTTTCTATTAGTATTTTTGGTACTTGGGATTGAACATGGTAGGCAAGCTGTCTACCACTGAGCTACATCACCAACCATTGAGCTACTTCACCAACCCTTTTTTGTTTTTGTTTTTGTTTTTGTTTTGAGATAGGGTCTTACTGAGTTTATTCAGGCTGGTCTTGTATCTGTGATTGTTTTACTGTAGACTCTCCCAGTTAGGAGACTAAAGTTGTGCACTACCATGCCCAGCTACATTTAATTGATTGTATGATGTGGAAAAAAATGAAGAAGTTGCAGAAGTCCATAAATTTTATTAGAACACAGAAGAGTTGAAAAATTCAAAAATCAAAAAGATAAACTTTGCCAACAATGAATAAGATAAAGCTAATATAATTATGCAATTATTAGATAAATGAGGAAGTTTCATAAAGCTAAAACTTGAAAGCGCTGCTGACAATGGTAAAGCATAGCCCAGAAATGTATGAAGCCCTCAAGCCTTTTCTCACAAAACCTTCTGTAAAGTGATTGGAATAACAAAAAGTATTTCTAACCATGGGCCACACAAATAATCAGCTATTTCATAAGATGGGAACTAACAGATGGAAGCCGTATAACAATTCGTAAGAAAAGTGTAACTGACTATCTAGGCCACTAGAGTGGATGTAATTTGAGAGCCTCTGAGATAAGGAGATAACTGGTTTCTGCCTACACTGTTTCAGCAGTATTGCAAGGTAAGATTTATAAATACTTTATAAATTAAAGAAATTAACTACACCATCACTAAGCTGAAAGTACCACCTACACTACTTACATAGGTTGCTATTAATAGCTCTTGAAACATTAGCTGCCAAAGCCCTGGAATAAATTATTACAGAATTAGAGCTTGCAGAGATGAGTTATTGCCTCTCATAGGCACATTACTGGTAGCAGAAAATGCCATATTTGGAGTCAATCTCTTGTAGAGTCAAAAAGCTATGAACAGTTACAATGACATAAGAGCTTAGACTTACAGCCTTATTAATGCTTTATAGAAACAGGGAGGAGAAGATAAAATGGATAATAATTTAAAGGAAGGTGACATTGTTCTTCAATACTTCTTGATCCCTTTTTAGTGTCATGTCTACTTTTAAAAATGCAAACAGGCTTTCCTCACTTTAAGAGAAACTCATTATTCTATGGCTTTATTTATTAAGCAGGAAAATTATATTTAGAGAATGTTGAAGTCTAGACAATATATTTGAGATAGTGCTGTAGTATAAGGTGAAAGTAGGCATAAGATTAAGATTATCTAGCTATAATTAATACAATGGTTTGAGCATCTTATTGGCAAATAACAAAGTCACTAGGAATTACTTAATCAAAAAAGAAAATTTATTACTGGAATAGAATTTAGGAGTTATTCACAGTTCAAGGATCTCACGTGGCCCAGAATCAGGAAAGTAACCGGGACCAATAATGTACCTGCTGTCAGGGCTCTCTGTTTATCACTTGGCCTTCTTCCTTGTTCGGTCACAATGCTGAACAACTTCCTTTAGCTGGAAAAGTCTGCCTTTGGATTTCAACTTTAGACTTTTTGTTGTTAAGAGGTATAATAGAGCTCAGTTGTCTAGCGTCCTTTCTTAGGAGCTTATATAATGTTATACTATATGGACGAGATTGTGTTGCGTGGGTACCGTTCCTAACCACAGCAGGTTCTGTGGCTTTGCCACTGTACCTGGAGCGGGAAACCTGACTATCCTATTCTGACAGAAGCTCAATAGTTAAACCAGGAATTCATATGAATTTTTAAAAAATTATGAAGTATTAATTATAAAATTCCTAAATTTATAAAACAAGAATGTTTCACTTGACCTGTATAAAATAAGAATAAATATGCATTGCCTTAGCTTGTTTGTATGTAGCTATAACTAAATACCTGAGGCTACTTTATAAAGAAAAATGATTTCATTTTTTTGTAGTTCTTGGAGGTCCAAAAGCATGGCATTCATGTCAGCTTCAGAAGAGAGTGGCCATGTGGTTAGAAAAGAGAGAGAGAGAGAGAGAGAGAGAGGGAGAGGCATTGCTCACCTTGTCTAATGACAACTCATTCATTTAACAAAAACATTAATGCCTCTAATGACCTATTCACCTCCATTTTTGTTGTATTCATTTTTCACTAATACATAAAAATGTTGAAATTTTGTATATCAGTGTGGAGCTATGTAATGTTTTAATTTGTGCATACATTGCATGGTGTTTTTAAATTAGTTTAAACATAATTATCTTCTCAAATGTCAGGAATTTTATAGTGAAAACATTCAAAATCTTTTCTTCTAACTTTTGAACTGTAGAGTATATTATTTTTTTATAAGGTATAATTGAGAAATACTGTGAATGTTTAAATTATTTAAAAAGTTATTATAGCGTAAGACACATTATCATTAATTCTTTTCAGTATTTGCCCCTGTGCTTCAAACCCAATTTTCCCATTGTTTTTGCCATTTCCTGAAGCAGTGGTGAAAGTCCTCTTTACTGAGCATTTTTAGCTGCCCTTTTATGGCTACCTCAATGTTCTGAACCGATTCAAAACATTCATCTTTCGTGACTAGTTTGACTTTGGGACTGGGCCATCTAGTGATTAATGTAACGAGAACACGCAGTGAAGCCTGTTTTCCGTTGGATGGTACCTAGCAAAAACATTTCCTGGATTTTTTTATCACACCTTCAGAAGATACTCATGAAAGAAGACTTCTGGAGTTGCTTCAGGAAATGGCAAGAAGGACACGATGAGTGTGTTGGGGGTGGTAACGGCAACGTGGCTTTTACTGTAATAAATTATTTTTAAAATTTAAATATCCACTGTACATTTTGATCACCCTTTTTTGATGTCATCCCTTTAAACTTTTTTCTACAATTATTTTGATTACAAGTTAAGGAGACTACATTAAATATATGGCAAACATACATTATGCTTGCCATTTAGTTGAGCAGGCCAGAATTCTTGCTTCTTAAAATCTAAATTTACCATTTCGCCACTGACTTAATCATGACAAATATTTGTTTTTATCCTTCAGACTTCTCATTAACCTATTGCATGGATGCTTTATGTTCTATTGATTTTCTCAGGTAGTACAATGTTCTTCACGCACTTCATAACACAATATTATTGGATTGTACTGTCTCAGTAGCGTGGGGACTGAGATGTTTATCAGCTCCTGCCTAACAATCACCATTATGAAGAGTGCCACATAAATGATATAAAGGGAATAAAATTTCTTTGATATTTTAAATATGTCTTTCCTTTATATTTCATATTCAATACACTAAAAAACTCTAATGATTTCACATCCAAGTATTGCACTTTTTATCTGAACTTTTTTTTTTTTTTGAGACAGAGTCTCACTACGTAGTTGACACTGACCTGGAACTCACTATGTAGCCCAAGCTGGTCTTCAACTCACAGTGATCCTCCTGCCTCAGCCTCCTGAGTGCTGGGATTACAGGTGTGCCCCACCATGCCCAGCTTTTATCTGAACTTTTAATACTGTCATTCTTTCAAAGCACAATCATTCACATCAAAGGTATAAGTAACTTCTCTGAGCCTCGGTTTTCTAACCTTAACAGCTTTTAAGAATTTAAATAAAGTAGTTATAGCACCTCATCAAAACATGGCACATACAGAGTATATCAAAGTGATAGCTTAAGTTAGTATACTATTCCTGATTTCCACATTGTTAAAATAGTGACACATGGTGATGTACAGAACGCTTTTATTTTATTCAAAATAAGTTTGAACAACTTTCCACAAACAGGTTATAACACAAAAAATCTTTTCATTAGCCTGAGAGGGTGGCATATGTCTGTAATACCACTACTTTGGAAGGCTGAGGCAGGTGAATCATGATGTTGAGTCAAACCAGTCTGAGCTATTTAGTGACTTAATGAGATTTTTGTCTCAAAATTAAAGAAAAGCATCTAGGAACGTGGCTCATTGTGGAGGCCTTACATTCAGTCCCTCCACTCTCCACCCACAGCAAACTATGTTGTGAAGGCCTTTCATTGATAACAGAGTTATATCTTCTACTAAGTTTTAACATCAAAAAGATTTTCTGAGTCTCACAATGAAATTTTCAGAACTTATCTAAGACAATGTATTGTAATGTATTGTATTCTCTTGCAGTACAACATTGCTCTATCACTTTTCTGGACTGATAACTTTTGTACTTCCTTTGTGTATCGCTAATCATTAAAGAAAATAAAGGCTTTGTTCTCAAATTGTACAAAATTACTTAAGTTTTTTTGAATTAAAAGTTTTTGTTTTTCTCATATAACAGTCACTATTAATCTCTCGGTTCATTTATATAATTATTGCTTTCTGTCAATGTTTGCTGTATCTTCTTTTTTTAATCTTATTGAGTTTATTTGTACTTTTTAAGTATACACTACAGTTACATTCATCATTGGGATCTTGGACCCTTAATGTCAGATCTTGGTTTTCATTTTTCCCTATACCCCTGCTCTCCCTTCACCCCCTCACCCTCCCCTACTTACAAAGGCTTTGTTTCCATATTTTTCCTTGCTATATCTTCTTAAATCCCAAAGAACAAATCAAAAAATTATACCTTGATTCTGGTGTCCTTCTCTGACGGAATCTCCCAAGCCACTTTATTTGAGTCAGCTGACATATGGTAACTGTGGGTCTCACAGATGGATCAGTAATGACCATCACACAGTTGCTGAATTTTGCAACACAGGTGCTTGGATTGGCTTTGCCTGCCTGCCAGCAATATACAGATTTCTGGCAGACCTCATAGCTTTAAAAAGAAACTGAGCGAGAGCACATACTCATTTGGCTGGCATGCATTTCTCTCTGCTACACTTCCTGCAGTTGAGCCAGACACACCGCTATCACGGCTTCTTAGTTCCTGTACCACTGTCGGAGTCTTGACCTATATCTGCAACTAGGAAGGAAGCCGTTAGGTTTAATTATACATGTGTAAAATTATTATGAAAATAATGTATTACTTTGTCCAATGACTTTGACCAACAAAGAAGCGGGAATTGGGAAAATAAAACTTGAAAATAGTATTTATACATTACTCAAAATGAAAGTTTTCTACAATAAAAATACATTTTAAAAGTTTTATTTTTTATTGAAAGTCACATATTTGCTCGTTTTCAAATTATAGCTATAGTTTTCCAGGAATACATTTGTCCTTGGTACTTGAAGATATAACTATAGATTGATTATGAAACCAAGAAGTTGAAATGGAGCTTTAAAAATTGGGATTTTTTTAACAAAGTTATTTCTCCAGATTTTTATGCTGAGACTAAGACACATTCCCCAGCCCTGGCACCAAGGGATTGTTAAAGGAGCTAGATTTTCAACATTTCTCTGGGCCTATTGATGGGCCAAGGGCTGTCTGAATCTATCTATATCTATATATATATCTACATCTATATCGTCTATATCTATCTCTAGATAGATAGATAGATAGATAGATAGATAGATAGATAGATATTCCCTGGCTTTTGTTACACACACACACACACACACACACACACACACACACACATTTTTTGTGCATATATATATATATATACACATATATATGTATACACACACACACACACACACACACACGCATGCATACATATAGATAGATAGGTAGATATTCCCTGGATTTTGTTTTACACCTACTATAAGTTAAAGTGCTTCTGTTCATGGTGGGAAGGGCAATAGTAGCCCTTGTCAAATTGTAGATAAGTTTATTTTTCCAGTTTTAGATATTTTCCTCTTTTGATGATAGGCAACTGAATAACTCCAGATAATTGGGGCCCAGAGTTTTACTTCAATAACCACAGAATCTGTCACCTTCAGATGGGAACAGCACCCTGTGACAGTCATTTGAATATGATGCTTTCAGGAGCTCCATCTGTAACTACATAGTCCCAGAAGATGGAGATAAAGAGGATTCCTGTTTGTTTCAGAATGATAGTCTTTTTCCATTTGTACATATTAGTCTGCTTTCCTGATTCTGGAGTGTAATATCCAACATCCACCATTGAAAGAAGGTTAAACTGGGTATGGTGGTGCACACCTGTAATCCCGGCACTCATGAGGCTGAGACAGGAGGATTGCCATGAGTTTGAGACCAGCCTGGGCTACATAGTAAGTTCAAGGCCAGACTGAACTACACAGTGAGACTCTGACTCAAAACAAACAAATGGAGGGCAGGGACAAGGGGAAAAAAAATGAGAAACAACCAAGACCTGTCATGTAATGGTACAAGATCCCAATGATGAATGTAACTGTACTGTATCCCTAAAATGTACCAATAAACTCAGTGAGAGAAAACAAACAAACAAACAAATGAACAAAAAACAAAACAACAAAATGATAGAGGAAGTGAATTTAGCCCACAGTTTCAGAGGATTCAGTCTATATTTCGGTGTCTCCAAGGTAGTAACATCATTGCAGAAGGGTTTGATAGAGCAAAGCTGCTTATTTTATGGCTGTTGGAAAGCAGCATCTAAAAGGAGTGAGTGAGGGACATAGTACCCTAGGTCACACCTCCACACAGACATGCCCAGAACTCTACTCCATAAATGCCCTGGGTGACCCAAGCCAACTAAGTTGAAACAGTTAAGCTGCTTAACCAACATCCACTGACCTTCCTACTCTTAATAAAATGGAAAATTTTTCTTTTTAGAAATCTGTGGCTTAGATTTGACCCCGGGTACAGTCTCACTGGCGGTACATGACAGGCTTTGTCCTACCATTTGCTTGCTTTTGGAGCTTCTTGGGAGCTATTTAAGGCTTGTGAACCAATTTGAAATTATGAGACAATTTAAGGCTTCCTGTACACCAATTAAGAATTCAAAGGCCTTGAGCAGTTTCTCTGACAAGAAAATTTGGATTTATGTTTCACCAACTTGACAATGAAAGAAGTATAAAAAGCTTAGACAAAGAATGTTTTGGGAAAAATCTGTTGTGAATTGCATGAGATTAAAAAGGATAACTCTACCTCAGAGCTCTCTAAAGAAAGTTTGGTTTTCTGTGACTCAGAAAGACAATTTTCTTGTGGTACCATATGACTTTTGTAGCTGCAGATGTTCTCTAATTTCATGCAAATATTCCCGAAATTCCTACGGGCAAATTTGCCTGGGATATCCACTGCTGCTTTATTTTTGGCCATTTGAGCTCATGTTTTTCATTTTATTTTGTGTTCTACTGGTGAAGTCACTCATGTTCTGTATGTTTAAACTATATATTTGATGTTTTTACTTTAAAAACAATCATCTTTCACTGGAGAAGTCTTCCAGATCAGCACCAGATACCACAGGCCCTTTCAGGCTATCAACTATACTATTGCTTTGGGTAGATATTGGTGAGTAAATTTATGTGGCTCAGAACACTCTTTAATTTAGCTGACAATCCTTTTTGAAAAAAAAATTCTTAACTGGTTGTTATATTGGCTATCTTCTTACTGTT
>NW_022900924.1:27550337-27560077 GCF_012274545.1 Fukomys damarensis
TTATTTTTTTTTTTTTTTTTTTGGCATTCAGCCTTTTTTTTCCTGCCACTCCTACATTATCAAACTTTGACCCTTTGCTTTTCCGTCATTTTTTTACCCTCAGTATTACAAACTTACCCCTTTTTAGTGTAGAAACTCTGTGAGCTCCTTTAGTAAAGATACTAAAGCTAATAGGCCCTTTACCTGTGTTTAGAGAACACTACAAAAAAATGTATCATATGAAAGGCTAGAATGTACCTTTTCACAATTCATTCTTGAATCAGAAAGAATTTGTTTTGATCATCCTGTGAGATAGATAGATAGATAGATAGATAGATAGATAGATAGATAGATAGACAGACAGGCAGACAGAAATGTCTTCTGTCTAGAGTTCCTTTACACTTCCATAAATATGCAGGAAAAACCCAAGACAGTGGGAGGAATTATCCTTTGGGTGAAATCTGAGGGAGTTTCTCCCATAAGCAGCATACAACCAATCCAAAACACAAATCCCTGGCAATAAAAACTGGTAATTTTCAAAAAAGGAAGACACCTTCACAGAAATGAAAAAGACAATTTCACAGATGAAACAATTGAGGAAAAATCAATATTTGGTACCCAAGCTTACTTATGTTTAACTATATTGCCTTAACGAGCAAGTTCTTAGAAAAATAAGTTTTAACTATGCATAATTTGCCTTTATGTTTCTCTCAACAGGAAATATTTGATATTTTAATTTTTTTCTGCATTTAACTAGAGGCCTTGGGCAATACAAGAATAGCATATAATGTATATAAACTTCTGACAGGTTATATCTAAATTTTGAAAATACAAGAAAAAAGCAAGGGAAAGCTTCAGAAAACTATTTTCCCAAGTTATGTGACCATAGAAAATGTTCTGTGCTTTTGAGATGTTAATTTTCTGCCTTGATTCAAGTAAGAATCTTACATCTAGAAGTACAAGTTTAGGATTAAAGTTTGCCTAAGTTGGTGAAAAAGGAACTCATATCTACAGTTTAACTTTTGAAAAAACTAAATGATAACACTAAATGAAAGATACATAATCTTTTATGTGTGCAATGTTTATTGTATTTTATATCTATATGTGAACAAATGATTCTAAATTGTGTACATGGTACTAAATTTGTTTAGAAATAAATGAATGGCCTTTGTTTAACATGAATTTTACTTAATATGACTTAGAACATATTTGATGCATAAATTATTTTAAACTGCTTAATAAGATAAAGGTGTCTTCAAAATTGTCATATACATTTTACCTGTTTTCTAATCAATCAGGATTTTATTTTAGATGTTTGAAATGCAATGCCAATTGCTTTCTATGTCTTAAGTAGCAATTTTTAGCCCACCTCTTTGACATAATAATTGATTTAAGAAATGAATTAACCTCATCTAATATTCTAGATTTTAAAAGTATATTTTTCTGAAGGGGAATCCATGAAGTAGCAGGAGAAAATGCAAATGACTTTAAAAAGCTGTTCATAGAACTAATGACAAAGAGAGGGGAAGAATTTGACATACAGATAAGTGAGGCATATAGAACTCCAACTAGCATTGATCAAAAAAAAAAGTAAAAAAACCCTACACCTAGACATATAATAATCAAGATCCCAGAAACCCAACAGAAAAAAATATTACAAACAGTAAGAGAAAAGAAACAAATCACATGCAAAGGAAAAAGCCCATTAGAATCACAGCAAACTTTTCAACACAAACCCTCAGGTCAAGGAGAACCTGGACTGAGGTTTTTCAAGTCCTAAAAGAAAACAACCTCAAACTTAGATAGATGTATCCTGCAAAATTCTCCTTCAAAATGGATGGGAAATAAGATACTTCCATGACAAATAACACCAGAGAAACTTCATGTATATGAAACCTGCACTACAAAAAATTCTAAACAATATCCTAGAGAAAGACAATGAAGGTAACCACACCATGAGGCCCAACAGACCAAATCAAACAGGCAAGGCAAGAAACTAAAAGGAGAGGACCAAAAATTTAAAAGAGTCAACAAAAGGACAATAATATGACAATAATAAGAAAATACATATCAGTTATAACCATCAATGTCAATGGCCTCAATTCACCAATCAAGAGAAATAGACTGGCAGAATGGATTAAGAAGCAAAATCCAACAATAGGTTGTATACAAGAAACACACCTAGTGCAAAAAGAAGCCCCTAGACTGAAAGTCAAAGTATGGAAAACAATTCTCCATGTGACAGGAGCCTAGAAAAAAGCAGGGGTAACAATCTTATTCACAGACAAAGTAAATTTCAAACCAAAACTGATTAAAAGAGACAAAGAAGGCCACTGCATCCTTGTAAAGGGAACAATTCAAGAGGAAGAGATGACAATCATAAACATATATGCACCAAATATTACTGCCCACAACTATATAAAACCAATATTAAATAACATAAAAAACCAAATAAGCACTAATACAACTGTAGTGGGGGATCTAAATGCACCACTATCACAAATAGACAGATTATCTAGGCAAAAAAATCAACTAAAAATACTAGAACGGAACCAAGCCTATGAATGCATGGACTTATTAGATGTCTATAGAGTGTTCCACCCCACAAAATCAGAATATACATACTTTTTGGCTGCACCTGGGTCATTCTCCAAGATAGACCACATACTAGCTCACAGAACAGGTGTGAATGAATGCAAAAGAATCGAAATTATTCCCCCATATATTATCAGATCATATGCAATTGAGCTGGAGATCACTAGCATAGGAAACTGAAGGAACTTCACAAACACATGGAAATTGAAAAACACTCTCCTGAACAATCAATGGATCACAGAGGAAATTAAAGAAGAAATCAGTTTTTACAAGTAAACAAAAATGCCAAAACAACATACAGGAATGTATGGGACACTATGAAGGTAGTGCTACATGGAAAATTCATTGTACTGAATGCCCACACTAGGAAAATAGAGCGAGCTCAAATAAACAACCTAATGATAAATCTTAGACTCCTAGAAAAACAAGAGCAAAAAAACAAAACAAAAAAAAAACTTGAACAGAGAGGGAATTGTAAAGATTGGAGCTGAAATCAATGCAATGGAAACTAAGAAAATGATACAAAAAATAAATGAATTGAAGGCTTCGTTTTTTGACAGAATAAATAAAATCGATAAATCCTTAGTTAACCTTATCAAAAAGGAAAGAAAAGGCTCAGATCCATGCAATCAGGAATGAAAAAGGTGAAGTCACAACAGATCCAACAGAAATACAGAGGATCATTAATACCTACTTTAAGAATCTGTACTCCAATAAAATGGAAAACAGAAAAAATGGAAAGATTTCTAGATACTTATGAATTACCAAACTTGAACAAAGAAGATAAAAACATTGAAACACCCCAATTACAATCAGTGAAGTTGAAAATTCAATACCCATTCATGATAAAATCCCTGCAAGAAATTGGAATAGATGGTGTATATCCCAACTTAATAGAGGCTATCTATGAGAAACCAATAGCAGACATCATATTAAATGGCCCAAAACTGAAAACTTTCATGTTAAAATCAGGAACAAGACAAGGATGACCACTATCACCACTCCTCTTTGATATAGTTCTGGAAACATTAGCCATAGCAATTAGACAAGAGAAAGAAATTAAAGCAATAAAGATAGGAAAGGAAGAAGTTAAACTGTCATTATTTGCTGATGATTTGATATTCTACATTGAAGAGCAAAAAAACTCAACCAAAAGACTTCTAGGTTTAATTGACATTTTTACAGAGTAGCTAGGTACAAGGTCAACACCCAAAAATCAATAGCCTTCTTGTACACAAATAACCGACTCACTGAGAGAGAAATTAGGGAAATAATTCCTTTCACAATAGCATCCAAAAAATCGAAGTATCTAGGAATCAATCTAACAAAAGAAGCAAAAGATCTCTACACTGAAATCTACAGCACTCTGAAAAAAGAGATTGAAGAGGATATAAGAAAATGGAAAAGTATCCCCTGCTCCTGAGTAGGAAGAATCAACATAGTGAAAATGGCCATACTACCAAAAGTGCTATACAGATTCAATGCAATGCCAATTGAAATTCCAACACTATATTTCACAGAACTAGAAAAACGAATCCAAAAATTCATTTCGAACTAGAAGAGTCCTATTACAGCAAAAGCCATCCGAGGCAACAGAGACATGGTAGCGGATATAACAATTCCCAATTTGAAACTATCCTACAGAGCCACTGTGATAAAAACAGCATGGTACTCGCAGAGAAACAGACCTTAGGATCAGTGGAACAGATTGAAAGACACAAAAACAACTCCAGATGTGCTCAGCCACCTCATCTTTGACAAAGGAGCAGGCCATCCCCACTGGAGGAAAGATAGCCTCTTTAATACAAGGTGTTGGAAAAACTGGATCTCAACCTGCCAAAGATTAAAACTAGATCCTTATCTTTAACCATGCACTAAATAAAAATCCAAGTGGAATAAAGATTTAAATATTAAAATAGAAACACTAAATTTGCTACAAGATAAGTTAGGCAGACCTCTTGTAGACACTGGCATAGGAAAAGACTTTATGAACAAATCCTCAGTAGCACAGGAACTAGCAGAAAGAATCAACAACTGGGATCTCGTCTTATTAAAAAGTGTCTGCACTGCAATAGAAACTATCAACCGAACTATGAGACAACCTACAATGAGAGAAAAAATTTTTACCAGCTGCTTCTTAGATAAAGGACTATTATCTAGAATATATAAAGAACTCAAAACAATCAGCCCCTCCCAAATATAAAGACCCAATTCAAAAATGCGCATCTGAAATCAGTAGAAATTTCTCTGACAAAGAAATAAAAGCAGCAAGCAAATATATGAAAAAATGTTCCACATCACTCATCATGCAAGAGAGGCATATGAAAACAGCACTGAGATTCCACCTCACCCCACAAAGAATGGCTGCTATCAAGAAATCAACCAATAACAAACATTGGTGCGGTTGTGGGGAGAAAAGAACCCTTCTCCATTGTTGGTGGGAGTGCAGACTGGTGCAACCACTATGGAAATATGCAGATACCTGAAAGAGCTTGGACTAGAGGTTCCATTTGATCCAGCCATCCCTCTTCTGGGTATCTTTCCAAAATAATCATATCATAGTGAAATATGCACACCCATGGTTATAGTGGCACAGTTTGTAATACGTAAAACTTGGAAACAGTCCATTTGCCCATCATTTGGAAACTGGATAAATAAAATGGGGTTTTGCTATAAAATAGAATACTGCTCAGCCATGAAGAAGGAAAAATTAGATTAACTCATAAGAAAATGGATACATATTGAGGATATACTCCTAAGTGAAATAAATAAGTCACATATGTATAAATACTGAATAGTTTCTCTGGTGTGAAAAATTATAATAGTACATAAGATCCTGATGATATAATGGACAATGTGAAATAGGAGAAAAGGGCTAAAGCTGTAGGGAAAGTGTGAAGGGTAGGAGAAAGGTAATAAGTGAAAATTTTAAAATGTGAGAAAATGCAAAAATGGAAATAAAGCATTTGTAAATGGGGAGGGTAGGAGGGGGTGAAGGGAGCACAGAGACAAGGGGAAAAAATGAGAACCAAGACCTGTCTTATAAAGGTACAAGATCCCAATGATGGATGTAACTGTACTGTATACCTATAATGTACCAATAAACTCAATTTAAAAAAGAAAAAAGTATATTTTTGTATTAAATTTGGTAGTCAGGTATATTTGTATACCCAGGTACTTGTGAGACTGAGCAAGGAGGATAAAAAGTTTTAAGCCAGTGTGTAAGGTAAATAGTCCATGTTACAAAAGATAAAATAAAAAGCCTGGGGTCTAAATTAACTTAATCCTAGAGCACTTGCCTATGCATCAGGCTTTGTATTCAATTTCCAATGTTAAAGAAAGGAGGGGGGAGGAAAAGAAGAAGAAGGAGAAGGAGGAGGAGAGGGAGAGAGAGGAGGAGGAAAAATAGAAGGAAGGAAGGAAGAAAAAAGAAAGAAAGAAAGAAAGAGAGAGAGAGAGAGAGAGAGAGAGAGAGAGAGAGAGAGAGAGAGAGAGAGACCAGAACTGGGTGAATATAAATAATATAAATGGCTATAAATATACATGCGATAAGTGAAACATCTAAGTTATTTGTAGCTAATACAACAAAATCATTTAGAAGGCATAAATTTGAGTTGTTGGCTTCTTCAAATCTATAAAATATAATATATTTGGGCTTACTGAATGTGTTTCACAAATTGTTGATAAATTAAAAACAAGGTTGTGATACACTATCAAGAGATATCAGATCCTTCAAAAATTTTGACAGCAACTATTCTAGAGGTCCAGAAATGAAGACTTAGCAGGATACAATCTCATCAAATATAGATCAAGGGTTTGGAGAAAAACAATTTGAACAATAAAATTTAAGATTATTAATCATCACATTAAATCCATTAATTTGTGTAAGGGTGACTCAGTTAATATTTCAATAATTTCTATAAGGCTGAATCACTTAATATGCAAGCCATAGTCAGTTTTAGAAAGACATCCTTTATTTTGCTATAAAGGCTTATTAATAAAGGCTTCTCCAAATAGCTAATAGTTTCAATTTACCTGGCTTGCTAATAATTATGTGATCTAATGGTTACAGTCTTAATAGAGTCTAAAAGAGCTGCTTACTTCTCTACAATAGGTGAACTTTTTCTTATCCAGTCTTTGCTTGAATTAGTAAAGTGTATTTTAAAAAATAAAATCACTTTACTTTTCCAAGGAAATCTTGCAAAATTCAAAAGCAAAATTGGGTTGGATTTTTATTACAACAAATATGTATTCATGTGTGTGTCTGTATTCTTGATGAGTGTACCTCTTTTACATGTGTATGGCATTTATAGTTTGGAATTCAAATATAAACATATAAATATCACTTGGTCAAATATTTGGAAATCTATGAAGAATGCTATATATTGATCATAGGTATAAACTGATTTCTAATTATTTAGAATTAAATAGTTATAACACATTATTTACATTCCTTTCTTTTTTATTATCTTTATTTCATTGGTACATTTAGGTATGCATAATGATAACATTAAACAGGGAATTTGTAACTGTGCATAATATATTTGGCTTCTTCTTTTCATTATTTAAATTATTAAACTCAAATGATTTAATTTCATTTGATGTCTTTTCTTATCCCAAAGTAGGCCAGAAGAAATAACAGATGATTTTAAAAAGTATTGGCAACACATGTGTGGTTTCCTATTTCCTGGATGGCATCACTTTGTAATTCTGTAAGAGCTATGTTTTTGTTGTGAATCGATCACATATCCTGGCAGTAATTTCAACATATATATATGTTTGGAGTAAAATATTTAAATATGCTCTGGTTACAGAAATTGTATTCTAACAGGAAATGCTTGTGTAAGAAGCAAAATTTTATTCTACAACCAAAATGCCACACACAGAAATAAAGCCGGAATCTGGAAGGTTTTCTTAAAATACTGATCTGGTCTTGGTGAAATTTACAAAAAGCCTGGGTTACAGAATAGAGCCTTTTCATTTATTTTCCCTGTATACTTTGTACTTATCAAACATTGTAAATTTAGTGTCTACCTTGATTAGACAAAAGATCTGATAATCTGATAAACAAATATATATGAGCATGTTATTCCAATTTTTGCCCTTTTGTACTCACCAATCCACTTTATGTCTTATTAATAGAAAAGAGAGGGAGTAGGCATAAGTAACATGTAGTGTAAAGGCACTCTCTCTGGGCATGATTACACTAAAATTCTGGTGTTTCTTTTTATTTTATGAGTCAGGGAAATGTCATAAAGTTTAGGCATGTCCTCATACCCATTAGGATATAGATATGATCAGACCCGGATTAAAACAAACAAGTGACTATTTAATATACCATTAGGGAAGTTTTGTTTTCAATTAAAAACTTCTACTGCCTATTTCATTTTCCTGTAGAAGAACAGATTACTTAGTTGTGATCCTTGAGATCTGCACCACAGATCATGCTAGAGCCATTTTGGCCTGAGAATGTTAAGGGCAAGTGCTATTAGTTAAGGGCAAGTGCTATTAGTTAAACTAAACTAAACTTAAACTTTAAAAACTTTAGTAAGAATTCTTCCCAAGTGCATAATTTTTAGTAGCACTGCATTTGTGGGTCATCTATGATCACTTAGCACTAAAATGCTTCTCCATGTAATTGAAGATGTTAGCATGTTGGATTGAGTTATTTATCAGTACTTATTATAATGTTCACTATTATCTAATAAAACAATAGAATAAATATTCGGTGTAGTTGTATTTTCCCCCAAGATTAGTTAAACAACATTTTTGGCTGCCTTTTAATAATTAAACTTTATTATTTATTTTCAGTGGATAAGACATGAACCTACTACAATGTATAAAAGGAACTCAAACATTCTATAGAAGAAGTCATTGTTAGTTCCATATTTGCATGCCTGCCATTCAGTTCTCTCCTCAGAGGCATTTACTGTAAACTTTTAAAGTATGTTCCTTCAGAGTTAATCTATGCATATTCACATAAACCATGCATATTGTTTCTAAATAGTTGTAATATACCATTAATGTTAAGCATACCGATTTCTTCTAATTAAAAAATCTTTGAGGATTTCTCTGTATTAGTACAGTTACTTCACCTAAGTGCTGTATGATTCTCCATCTTGTGAATGAGTCAGATTATACTTTATTTCCTGTTACTAGGCACTTATGCTATTTTCTAATCTTTCTAATAAAGAAACATTTTGTGAAGTTTGGTAGCATTCTGAGGATACATGAACTACTCTATCACGTTTTTCCCTAAGAAGTAATGTTATGTTTTCAATAAATAGAAGAAAGGTTTAATATATTTTGGCTTGAATTATATTTGCAGTTACTTTATTTCTTTTTTGTCTTTTGTTCTTCAGATTTAACTAACTGATTGAAGAGGATCTTTTTATATATCTATATTTATTTTATATTATTATTAGTAGTAGTAGTATCATTATTATTAAATAATTTCCTTCTATTTTTTTTCAGCCATGTCATGTTTCCATTGTGTTTAATCCATGATCTTAAACATGCTTACCCTAGTGTGGGCAACCTAAATGCAGGGTTTTTTTGCCTTCTATTTGGATTTTGTGCTCTGCTAACTGTTATCTGTCAGAACTTTCCTGAATTCTCACATCTCTGCTTTAAAGCACTGAGTTATGCCATTTTCTTCCTTTAGTAGTAAGATTTTCCTATTGTTTGACAAAATAATTGTTTACAAGTTTTGTTTCCTTAAATCATTTATCTTTTTTAGCAAATGCTTTTCCATCCATCTTTATTATCATATTTTCATCCTTTTTTATTCTACAATTTTCTTGTAAATTCATTGCTGGTTTATTAATTTGAGTTGAGTTCTGTGATTAATAATGTAAAAATATTGTGGGAGACAAAATTTTCTAAGTCTATTTCTGAGTTAGAATATTATTGGCTTTAATACTGAAACTATTTATTTAAAATATTTCTTAGATTTAGTTGTAACATTTAAACTCTCTTAGCATTCCCCTCTTGTTCACCTTTATCATCAACCAAAGTGTTAAAAAAATGAAAAGAGGAGGCATGGTGTAAATAGAACATTTCTGAACACCATGAGTATATTTATTCTAGCCAAAGTTTAGTGCCATGCCTCTTAACTCTTACCCAAAAAGAGAAAATAAAACAAAACCAAGCAAAAAAAAAAAAAA
>NW_022900924.1:27560121-27576567 GCF_012274545.1 Fukomys damarensis
AACCAAAAAAAAAAAAAAAAAAAAAAAACAAAAAAAAAAAAAAAAAAACCATTAATGAATCAGAGTAATGCTCCACAATATATATGAAAATTATAATAAAACATACAGTTCCTTAGTCTATTACAAAGAAATAAAATCCTCAAAAAGGTAGTTAAGCTGTAAAGTTTCATGATATAATTCAGGAAAAATAATTGGAGATGTGTTGTGACTATTTTCTTATTATGCTAACATACAGTTGAGTCATTTCTCAGAATAATTGATACAAATATTGTGATCATTGATATAATTGTAGCTAAGTTACACACTTCTTCATATGGATTAAGCCACTTTGAGGTTCTGATAAAATAGTTCTGATACACTAAATTACCTACAGTTTTTGAGAATATACAATTATTTTTCTTTTTTCAGAATAGGAACTTCTACACTACAGTTGCATGTAATCACAACATAAAAGTTTTAGTTCTTTGCAATTCGAGTCCACTGCAGATCAGTAGCATTTAGACTTTTCCATCTAAACTAATCATGTCTCTAGTACTGAAAACTGATCTCAGTAAAAAGCCAATCAATTCATAAAGGTCAATCCCAGTTACCAGGGCCATGTTAGGCTGAAGTAAAAATGATATGAAATGAATAAGCACAATGAAAACTAAACTGAAACTTAGATACTGCAAAATGCTAGAGTTCCACATTGATATGTTACTTATAGTACATAAAATTGATCTCTTTTTCTTTACAAGTCAAAATCCAAAAACTTCAGCCAGGGAATCCTCACTAGTTTTTACAAAAATGTACTCCAATATTTATAAAATATAACCTTGTGTTAGCATGTGACTATGCAAAAATATTTGTATAAAAGAAATTACTAAATATGAAATGAACCCATTTCTGAAATTCTTTTTTGTGCAAAACAAGCTATTTTTAGAATACGTGTGCATATATAATAATAATTTATCTTTTAAAATTAAGGACTTTTTTACTTCTATGAAGTTGAAATAGAGATGAAGTGATAATCAAGCGAAATAAAAATCTAGGTGGAATGTAAACCACAAATTATAAAATTTAAAACAAAAGATTCTAGTGATAATAATGGATTAGATATCAAAGGAAAAACAGAATAATAATTTGTGGAAGGTATATTTTTTTCAAAGAGATATTCCTGAAAATGGAATATAGAAAAATTTAAGCAGAAAGTGGGACAGATTTAAATAATCTGACTCAGTTGTAAAAGGATTAAAGATGACAAAAACAGAGTAAACAAAGCAAAATCAACAAAGTGATGTATCTTAAAACTTTCACCAGATGAAAATATATCCAGATCTACAAATAGAAAATACTTTTGAAAACCTAAGCAAAATTATTTTACTTCAATAATATTTAGTATATCTTGGTGAAAATATATATATATATATAGATAGATAGATAGATAGATAGATAGATAGATAGATAGATAGATAGATAGATTTATATAATCTAGGAGAATTTTGCTACCTCAACCTTTAATAATTTTGGCAAAATACTGTTTAACACTATAACATTCATAAGTTTCAGGTATTAGGAAGTGAATTCATCAGCCTTCACAACATATAGAATCTATGTATGTGTGTATAAATTCTTTAAGTATCCAAACAAAATTACGATTGTTGCAAGAGCACAGAAGTCTGCTTGCCCTCAAATTTTTCTTCTGTAGAGATCTATGAATTTGAGGGAGAATATTGTAATACTGATATAATAATATCCTTCACAAATAAATGAAACTTGGCTGAATTTATAAAATTATTATGAGGATTAAAGCCATGGCCTACGCTCTGAGCTATACTTTAAATCTTTTTAAAACTTTTACTTCTGAGACAGGATCTCACTGAATTTCCTGGGCTTAACTGGAATTTGAGAATCTCTTGTTTCAGCTTCCTGGAGTGCTGGAATTATGGGTATATGCTGCTATGCCCAGCAGTACCTGTCCTCTTCTATGGTGCAAAGGAATCCTCCTCTGTGGCAGCTTTTAAAATCTGTGTAGTAGTTGTACCTGAAATGAGAAAATGTTTCTAAATATTCTGCCCCTTAATTTATTTAGCAAAGGGCCAAACTGCACTCACTTCAATGGAATTAACAGGTCCTTGTATTGTAGTGAGAATAGTAATGTGATAAATCAAATTCTGTTCCTCAGGACTTTGGCATGCAATAGTTTAAATGCTTATTTTTCTAACAGATAGTGACAGTTGAAAATAAGTTGGAAAAAATATAACAATTTAAAGAGGTCACAGACCAAGCTAAATTATGTTAAAGGGGCTGAAAAATGCATATGAAGATGGAATTTCACATATCTGTGCCAGGCAGTGATCAAGAAACTTAGGTACTTTGGGATTTGAAGCTTTTTGTGGCATCAGCGTTCAATCTACATAAAGATAAGTTAATGGTGCCTTTCTAAGTGGATATTACACCAGTTCAACTGATAGTGATGACATTATACTTACCTCCTGTCTTTGAAATCCTTAGAAATATGAAGACAGGCCAATACTTCTGTTAGAATTCTCACTTAATATTTTGTACATGTCTTCAAAGAGAAAACTCCAAGGGATATTATTAAAATTTTATCTTTCATGGTTATATGAAAATGGTAATTCACTTACAGAAGAGAATATTCTGCATACATTTGATATTAAATTGAAATGCCACTATAGATGTTAGCATTTGAGATTTCATTCACTTATTTCCTTACACAAAGATAGTAAATTCCAAATTATCATATTATAATGTTATAAAACAAAGACAATAAAATCCAGTTTAAAAAAAACAAGAAGACATCATTAGGAACACTGATAAAGGGAGCATCTTCTGAAACTAAAAATGTTATTTTATGCCTAGAGCTGTAGACTAATGGCTCATTCATGGTGACATAGTAAAAAGTAGCAAAACCAAGTTTCATATGCATTGCAACTAATATCATTTGGGGGAGCATCTTTAAGAGAAATAATGTAAAATTACAAACACAAAATTATATTCAATGTTAAAATGGTCTTTGTGAGTGTTATGCTTTAGATCTGGGGAAAGCTCTAAATCCTCATGTGTTTAGAAGATGACTAGATCATGGAGACGCTGTACCTATTATTGGGTCAGTTCACTGATGATTTCATAGCTGTTTTGTTTTTAGGAAATGGGTTCTGATTTGCCTCTTAACATTTCTCTCTGCTTCCTGGCCACCATGACATGGGCAGATTTCTTCTGTGGCAGGTCCTTCCTACATGCTGTTTCTGCCTTGAAGCCAGCAGCTCATGGACTAAAAATGTGAACTAAAGAAAACTTCTCTTCTTTAAGTGATAGGAATTGAGTATGATGTCTCAGCAAAAAGGAAGTGACTAAGACAAATTTTAGTACCAGGATTGGGGCCATTGCCATGGCCATGCCTGACCACATAGTTGAGAAACCTTTGCAAGTGGTACACAGAGGAGTTTGAAAAGGTATGAAGATGCCACCTAGAGAAGCTCTAGAATGCCATAACCTAAGCTTAATGGGAAATTCTAGTCAGAGCTCAGAAAGACAGAATGCTGATACAAATGCAAACAGTAAAGGACAGGCTTAGGTTCCCACTAGAAAAAAGAAAAAATTCCATTTACATTTGGATTCAAATCTATGTGTGTTATGTACTGCCAAAAAAATTTGCCTACATTTCGCCTATGTCCTGATTTTTCCTGAGACTAAGACTAAAAACCATTAACTAATTAATCCAACAGAAGATATTAACAGGACAGCCCTCAGTATAGGGTGTAGCATGCATCCTGCCCACTGTTTTCGTCAAGGTCTACAGTGAGAATCAGGAGCAAATAGCAGGCTTAAAAGATTTAAAAATTCTCAGAAAGGAAGCACTTTGCAAAATGAGGGCTTTGGAGATCTTGGCTGCTGAAAAGTTTAGCATGAAAAAGAAGCCAAGAACTTAGCTTCAGGACAATAAAAAAAGATGCCTTGAGAGCATATCAGGCAGGAATCTCCAGGAACCAGCTATTTACAAATTCAAATGTGTAAAAAGATAATAGTAAACTGCTTGGAAAGACTTTGCTTTAAGAAGAAAGGCCCAGGGTGTCATGTTCAATAAAGGACATCTAAGATATTAGTTTCTTAAGATTCAGTTCACAGTGCTGAGAGATATAGGCTTCTGACCTAGAGGCTTTTGTATCCATGATCCAAGGGGGCTTGGCTACTACTCAAACAGGCAGCAGACCTTGGTATCATCCATATGGTGTTGGTTTTACAGGCATGCAGAATGCAAGAGTTATGAGGTAGTAGGTACTTCCACATTCATTTCAGAAGAAGGTCTAGGAGGCCAGGCAGTGTGCTTCTGAGGGTAGTGCATGGAATTGGGAGGGTGAAGCCGAAAGTGCAGCAGAGACTACTAAACTAGAAACGTGAAATATCTGCCAAGGAAAGCCAGAGTAAACCTCTCCTCTTTTAAATTCTGGCTGTTAGGCATTGTGTCTCAGTGATGAGAGGGTGACAAAGATGGTGAGGATCCTTGAAGTTGAAGCCATATAGTCCACATGGCAAGTCATTCTACTGAATAATGTTATTTTCTGGAAACTGGAAAGGCCTAAAAATGTAATGAAAATTTGCATCACAGATGTAAGTGTAACTTTGTAAAACATCGATGTTTTCTAGACTATCACCCAAAGACCTTTAGCTACTCCTGTGTGTGTGTGTGTGTGTGTGTGTGTGTGTGTAGGGGTGGGGAAAGAGAAGAAATAAAAAGAAAACTTGATAAGCAGAATCAATTTGTTTAGAGCCATATTAATAAGAAAACCATATAACCCTAAAAATGTAAATTTGATATAGAAAGAAAAAGAAAAAATCTGAAAATTTTATGAAATAGTAAAATTGAAAAAATGACTATAATTTGGCTAACACAGACATGCAATTTATCTGTTAAAAAGTAGATATTCAATAATTTTTTACAACTCAAGCCCTGCTGCTCCATCAAATTGTCAAATGAATCCCTACAATTGTGACTTTTCTAACATTACTGCTCTCAGAAAAGTCAAAACATTATAATTAGAAAAACCTATGTACAGTTTAGTGTAATGGTGGAGAAACTTATGTAATGGATTGGTTTAGATAGATGAATAATATTCCACTGTATATTCTGCCTTTCGCTAAATTTAGGAATGGCTATTCTAAATAGATGATAGATAGACAGACAGACAGATAGATACATACATACATACATAGATTATTATAATTGCATAATTATTTTTAATGATTTTAGGATACTCATTCTTATTTTAAGAATACTTAATATTGTTAAATATCTGTTCACAATTTATTGTCAAAATAGTTTTTGATAAATTTTATTTTATTTGCTTGTTTTCTCCCTGAACTGGTGAAATAAGTAAAAAACAAGTAAAGGATTTTGGAAAATTTCTCAAGACAACAAGGCAATACAATAATTGCCTTACACAAAAAAAGCCTAATATTTCAGAAATGAAAAACATTCGTAGAACTTACTAACAAACAGTAGGTAAATAAATAATAATTAGTTAAATAAACCTATCATTGTCTTATATGAGATCGGCAAGAAGAATTGTGTATATTTTTGAGAGTTCAGAGGATAACTGATGCATTAAAAGAAAGTACATTAGAAAATTAAAATTAAAATTATAATTACTTAATTATTACTATTAGTTATAGTCAAGTGAGTAAATTCCATTGTAGTTCAATAAAAAAGCATCATCTTGTACAATAACTGTCACATAAAAAGCCACAAAATATAGGCCGGGAATTTAGCTCAGAGGTTCTGCTGCCTGCCTAGCAAGCCCAAGGACCCAAGTTTGATCCTGGTACAAAAAACAAACAAACAAATAAACAAAAAAACACAAAATATTGTATACGTATTTAATTTAATATTTTCTTTTCCCAGACATACCTCTACCCAAAGTATATAGATACTGGTAAAAAGAATAATACGAAAATATAACTTTCTAGTGCAGTGGTCACAGAAAAAAGTGTGAATGCCCCAAATTTCTTCTAAATATCCAGCAATGTCTGATGCAGTTCCTTGTTCAGAGAAAAAAGTTACTTTCCTGATATCAGTAACAAGTTTCTTTATCATATTACATTTCAGGTTTCATAATTTTCTGCTTTTCATTACGAAAGTAATGTGAGCATTCCCTAGGTTCTTTAAATTAACTATCTAAAATGGGCCATTGGTACATAAATTTTGTTGCACATTGGAAATAACTAGGGTTCATTAAAAAATACTAATACTTAGCTCCTACTTTCACCTTGTGATTTAATTAATTCAGGAAGTGGCAAGTAGATTGCAATTTTTAATATCTTCTGAGGTGATTCTAATATGTAGCAATGTTTGGGAAATACTGATCAAAGGCCTATACCTTCTTTCCTAGCTACAACAGCACATATTAATAATCCAAAATGACTGTTGTGTTTTATCGCAACTGAACCTTGTAATATATATATGGAGTTAATTATGTATTTTTATAATTACAGTGGTTCCTCAGTTCACAAACACTTCTGTTGGAGAACAATTCAGGTAGCAAACAGAAGCTTTTGGTGTAATTTTACTTCAATTCAAGAACTCTGCACTAGGTGACATTGAATGTTATGGGAAAATTTGAATTTGTTCATGACTAGAATTGTGGAATGAATTAAGTTCATATACCAAAATGCCACTGTATAACAAATCTGTGTCATATTTATAAAATACATTTTATAGATTTCACATTAATTAGAATGCATATTTAGATTAGATTATTGTATAACTGTGATATATTTCTTTTCTTTTACTCTGATTTTTCTTTTTCTAAATTTTTTTTTAATTTTTAATTTTTTAAATTTTTTTTCAGCTTTAATTGAGTTTATTGGTACTTTTCTTATTCATGGAGCTACTTAGTGAATTTCTTCAGTTTCATCCCGGGCTAGACAGTAATAGACTCCTGCATATACAAACATATCTAAGTATACATGTATGTATTTCTGTACATACTTCTAAACCCAGTGACTTTTATTTTTTGACAGTCTGAAAGCTGAGAAATGGTAGTTCCAGTTTATATTTATTTTATATAACTTTAGCCCCAAAACTTCAATTTATTCCCAATAAACATCTTCATTTTAAAACAAGCTTTTCATAAAGGAAACATTTTTGTTGAATTCACTATGTATACAGTGCAACTGGCTACTCCATGAGTCACCTTCTTCGTTAATGTACAAAGAGTTCTTTATTAGGGTATTGTGCTAAAATGGTCATAGATGAAATTTCGTGAAGATATGCATGAAATTTCATTTTACATTAGCTAGAAATTTTTTTGTTAAAAATTTTATTCTTTATGCTTGTAATATTCAGCAGCTAATTTTTGGAAAAATTGCAGCTAGTTATAATGGTATTTTAAAGATAAATGATTTGTTAATTTAACCCTTATATTTTCAATAATAAACCATCAAATATGCATCAGTATGCTAAAAATTGATGGAGCTAATATCCTGACAGTAGTTGGATTTACTGCACTCATTATGTTGGAACTTTGGACACGATTACTTATAACTTTGAGACATGTACTAACTCATTTTATCAAAATTAAATGATAGCTCCTATGGCTTTTCATATTTATGCCGTAATTCTATTTCCTCATACTTTGCCCTCTGGAGAGGTCTTTATGCTGTTTTGAGATTTTAATATTTGCACATTGTCAATATTTTAACTGGCAAACCTTTTTTTTTCCCACTTCTGAGCCTGTTGAAATGGAAATTTCTAAGAAGTTATACACTGATTTCTGTCACTTCACACACATTTCTCTCTTGGTATTGAGGTTCCTGAGTTAGACTTCTACATCTAGACACACTTTTAAGTGATCATCACTCAGAGAGCCCAAGAGTTCATGGTACTTTAAAGATAGTTGTGATAAAAGCCAAGTCAGTTTTGATAAGTGCTGTTCACAAATGGACAATTTTGCTTTGTAGTTCTTCCCTCTTCCTAACAAGGAACAACCACTCAAAAGGTGAACAAATTGTCAAGCTTTCCATTTTACATTACAGTCATGGTGTCAAAGGCCTCTTTCAGGCTTCCAATATGTTTATCTGAATAACTTGAGTCTTGTTTTGATATGGAATCTCCTGATACATGACACAGGTACTTTCCATAGCATTAAAGGCCCTTGAAAAATACTTTGTGAGATCAATAATTAGGAAAACAAAACTAATGTGTTTAAAACACCTGTATCCTACTTCATGTGACAAGTCCTACTTATACACAATAATCTTAGGAACTAATTTTCCCACCTTGGATAACCAGTAAGTTTGTTTTTCAATTTACACAGAAAGTCCTTGATTGTGTCTGTCAGCAGTAGCTTTTATTATAAGATGTTTCCTAGAGACTGAGCCTCTTATTTTAACATTGTCTTTTGCCTTTACATAAAAAGGGATTATTTTTCTTGTGTGTATTTTAATATTATACATTGATGTTAAATTGATGTTTGTTAGAAGAAATAATATTGTAGAGTATAGGGCCCGATGTTTCAAGTGTTAAAACATACCTTTACATGAATGGTAATGAAAATACATATGTGACTGAAAACAGAATACATATATTTTAGGAAAAAATTTAAAATTATTCAGGAAAGAAATAGAAGCAGCAAATCATTTTAGTATGTATATAATTAACTGTCAAACTTAATATTGTTAATTTAATTAAACATATTGTAGTTGTTTGGGCTTTGAAATTTCAGATAAAATACTAAATGAAAAATGTGTGGAATCAATATTACCCTTCTGGATTTTTTGTTACAGCTATATAATAGCTTTCTTTGAAGGTGCATAGAGAGCAACTAATATTTTTACCTTCATCTTCAGGAAAATGAACATTCTATATAAAGGGCAAATCTATTAATTAGAGGCCAGTACAGCTTTGTTTCTTGCTCGTGTAATCGTTAAATTGATTTTTCCAGTCCATCATGTAATTGTTCCAGCGATAGAATCCTGCTTTCCACTCTCGTTCAGCTTCATCGATATTTCCTGTAAAGCATAGAATAAGTTGCATTAATCCAAACTTTAATCTGTTTACATTAATTGAAAATAATTTTGTTCACCAGTGCCATTTTCTCCAAGTATACTGCACAGCAATTTTTATTCTTTATAAATTTATCATCTTTGATTTCTACCTGAAAGGCTCAATAATTTTGAAACATTTTATGAAAATGCAAATAAATTGTGTATAAGCTGTAAGTGAATATTAAAATGTATTAAGTGAAAAAATTTATTTATGCATATTATATTTATTTTGTTTAGTTCTCATAAATATATATAGATATTACTCTCATTAATTGACTCTTTTCTTGTTGATTATTAGAGTCATTCTTGTTGTCCTCACAATTCATGCTGGCCTCAAACTCCTGACTCATTTCAACAAAATAAAAAAATCTCATGTGTTGTATGTCATTTGTGTTTGTGTATGTACATGTGTGTACTTGGGTGTGTGTGCATAATTAGTATATATGTAATTATAAAGCATAGTATTATTTTGATAAAATGATTGCATGCACATATTTTAATACATTAAAATTCCATGTATCCTGCACTCATTACAATACATGTTAATTAAAAATAATGTTTTAGCTGCCTAATATCTGGAAGCATTTCAATAATTGCTTAGTAAAAGAGAAAGAGGACTCAGATCTTCTCTACTGTCAAGTAATGTGCAAATATGTATATGTTGATGGAAAGTAATGTTTAGCAAGAAAAATCATACGACAGTGAACTAAAAAAGCATTCTATGTACTTCAAGAACCCTGAACTCTTACATATTTGAAAGTATATTAAAGTTTGCAAACATCAGAAACCCTAAAATAACAAATTTAAATCACATACCTAAGTTTGTGATATAAGTAGATATGAGATTAAATGATTCAAATTATTTAAATCAATAAGCATGTCATACATTTATAACTCTTTTACTTTATAATTATTTAAGGCACTGAGCTATATTCATTAAACTAAAAACAAAATTTTATTTTTCAAGAGTTTTGAAAATAGCAGCTGGCAGCCAAGAAAACAGCTCAGCAGTGTAGCATCTGCCTGAAAATAGGAGCCAGCAAAAGTTTGAGTTGTATACTTCTCAGTTAAGATTTTTTTAAATTAAGAGATAACTATAGGAGATTAATTTGAAAAAGATAATGTAGTGATCCAATTTAAAAGTATATGAATATCAAATTGTTTAAAATGCTTCTATAAGTATTAAAATATTCCTTATAATTCAAGATATATTTAGGCTTGAAATGTTTATAATGCTTGCACTTTGGACAAATATTTGATAATTTATGTTAAACATCCAATTTTCATGTAAAAAAATGGCCATTAAAAGGTCAAGGACTGTAATTTTTTGCGAATAGCACAATTTTTTAAAAACATTGAGGAATAAAGATGTTAAATATAACAAATGATTATCTTTATGCCCTTTTTAAGTGATAATTAAGTGCTGTTTCAAATGGTACACAAAACACTCAAGTTCAAAAATAATAAAATTTTTGATAGAAAAAATAAATTATTTGTAATGTAGCATTTAGACCGTGCATTTTAGTATTTATAGAATGTATTTTATGTCAGTTTTATTTTCCTGTTCATGGAAGAGTACCAAGTCTTCTGATTCATACAAATGCAAATTTATTTTATAGATAATCAAGTATCTATATAATTTATTCTTTTGAAAAAGGTTTTAATGCATAAATGTTCTGTAACTTGAACCCTTTCTTTTCTTTAAAAAGTAGTAAGTACTGATTGATATAATAAAATGTGAGACATTTATTTATTTTCTAATAAAATCCAGAAGAAATGAATAAATGATAAAGTTTTGAGAATTCTGAAAGACTCAAAACCAAATTTAGCAGAGTTTTGCTTCCCTTTCTTTTTCTCCACCTCCTGTTTCTTTCTTTTCCACTTATATTAGCTTGTTCATTGCAAATCTAGTCTAGAGATATTATTTCCTTTATTATCAGTATTATTAATCTTAGCAATGAAACCATGTAGCAATAAAACAGGGTGACACATTATAAACAGTATTAAATTTCATTAGAAATATTTAGTTTAATTAACATTTGATAAAAGAAAGACCATTTAAGGAGACAATGTGCTCTATACTTGATTAATTAAAGCTAATTATATCTTACAACAAAGTCATAATGCTCAAAAAATGTGAATTTTCATAGATTATGTTCTTAATACAAATCCAAATTTTGTCAGTCCCTGGTTTTCTAAGTTGTAATCTAAACTAAAAGTTCTGATTACTAAGGGCCTCAGACTAAATTTGGTATGAATTCAGTCATCAAGGAAGAATAGCCCACTATAAGATGTTTCTCATCATGCTTAGTGGAATCTAAAATTCCACGAGTATACTAATGATAGCATCGTCTCTCATTATTCCATATGTGGAAATATTTCTTGTGAGAGATGTACAGTAATAGTGCTTTAAATGGCTCAGAGGGAAACAAAGAAAATATGTGGAATATATAAAAAGAAAGTGGAGGGTTAACCCTAAATTTAAAGGTAAAATACTGCTTAGTACTATTAAATGATAAAAATGATATCTGGAGCAGGAAGTTAATGAGTTGGAGCCCAGCCTCAGCAATTTAGCTGATTGGCAAGACCTTATCTCTGTATTTTAAAACAAAACAATAACTGGGGATGTAGTTCAGTGAGCAGTCTTGGCTTCAGTTCCCAGCACACAGGGGGAAAAAAAGAAGAAAAGAAAAAAGAAAAAGAAAGTAAGACCAAATAGATTAACCTTTGACATCTTCTTTTAGTTTTTTAGAAAAAAATTTGAACTTGTAGAAAGTTTTTTATTAATATTATTATTATTTTCTCTTTTTCCAGTGATAATATTGTATGGTCTGGATATTGTAACATAATAGAAAGATCATCATAATATATTATGGTTTAATAAGTTTTCACGAATTGTCAACCAACTATCTTTTCCTAATTTTTATGTAGAGTATTTAAAGTCCTCCCTATTCAAACGTATAATGTTCATATTATATAATTACATGTATAAAAAAGTATCTTATTTTCATTTATACCATTAAGGATGAAACAAATTCTATTTATCCATTGCCTTCTTTTGTGGCATTTTAATAATACATGTAAAGTAAAATAATGCAAAAAATTAAAAGAACAGAGACAAATACATAGTACAAATATAAACGTAAGAATAAAATAAAGATTGATAATATAAAAAACAGGCATAGGAACAATCAAGGCCAGATACTAATGTAAACAATTTATAAAAAAATATAAAACTTCAATATTTACAAAACTTGCAGTTACAATTATTCCTTTTCTAAAGAGAATCACATTGAAACATAGGAAATAAAAGTACTGTTCAAATATTAAAGAAATATTGAGAGATATATTTCTTTTTGTAGAATTTAACTCATTCTATCGATTCTTGAATGACAATTCACATTTAGAGGAAATGTTAATGTTAAATACTTTCACAATGTATTAAGAAAAAGCACTTTGAGAATACGTTTGGAATAAAACATAGATAAAATGTAAAGTACAAATAAAATAAAGATAAGAGAAGTTAGCATATTCTTGATACAAACGAGGAAGCAAAAGTAGCTATTTGAATGAAAGATATAACTTCACAAGGGAAATTATTTGGTCAAAGCCATAGAATATTTCCACAAAGTCTAAGGCAACTAGACATAAAACTTTTGCAGTGAAAGCCAATACATTCATGAATTAATAACCACAACATAATTTTATTAATTTTCCTGTTAAAATTTGAGTGAAGACTGAGATGGTAGAGGGAATTGCTTTAAACTCAGGCTGAGCATTGTGAAAACTTCTACTATTAAAGTGATATAAATTATTGATTTGATTTAATGACCGAGTTACCCAAAGCTTTCTGTTTGTTTTGTTATTTTTGTAATTATGGATAGAAAAATCCATAGATATTAAGATAAAATTAATTTCATTTTTTCCAAATCCTCTTTCTACTTTCTCATCTTTAATTCTCACTCTTGTTAATAAATTGTGAAACAATAGTAAATTACTCTACAAAGTGGCCAATTCAAAGAGTACCACGTTCTTAAATTTATGTTTGGTTTTCTTCAATTTTGGTCAGCAACAAATTTCTATTATTTATTTAAAGATCATGGAGTATACTATGGCTTAAATAGTACTTATAAAACTTTTGTGGTTCTATCTTAAGTAAACATTTTTTTAAAAGACAGTCAGAAGTAATTCTTTGAAACTTTCATTTGTAGAGCTACCTTAAAAAAAATCTTATGAATTTTACCCTGAATTACCTGAGTAGCACCAATTTTTAAAACTTTAAAGATGAAAATCTTAAACTTTGTGATGTGAGAACTATAAGGTACAGCAGAATATGTTCTTAATCTATTTAACCACCCAATCATATATAAATATGTAAATTCACACTAGTTTTGTTTAAATTTTAACAATATTTTATTAATGAATGCATGTTTATAATAATCTTACCTTGTGTTTACTTTAAAATATATAAAATATGTTACTATGATAACCTTTTGATGAGGGAATAATATCAAAGAGAAATAGCATTCTAATACAAAATAATGTTTACAGTCCACATCGGAACTAACCTCAGCATAGTCCCAGAACAAAAGAAGTTATGGTTTTTTTACAGAGCTCAATATTCAATTAGAAAGTTGTGAAGCATTATCTGAAATAGCAGCAGCTGGCCCAAAACTTTGCAGTTTACTTGATCAACCTGTTTCTGACAGGTAAGTTTTGATGGTATGTGTTTTTTAAACCAATATTCCACAATTTCTGGTATTCAAATTTCATTTTAGTGACAAAATTGCCATAGAAAAACTTGTTAGAATCATGGCTGTTTGACTTATAATGACTAAGTCATTAAAGATAATCAGTTTCCTCTTTCTTTCTTAATTTTAGTTCAAATTAGAACCTTCCTACTTAAAATTTTTGAAAATATAGACTAAGAATATGCAGCCTGGGATATGTTAAATTGCATCTCCTTGGACCTTTTGGCAGATCAAATGAGTTAGCTCATTGTTCTTCACACCCAGAAAATACAAAGACTTTCACTGTTGCTCTGCCAAGAACCCCTTTCTAGATATGTATTATGTCACAGAACACTCGGCAATACACAGAGCACTGGTGTACCAGAAGCAGCACCCAAGCAAACAGAGTGCACAGATTATCTTTGGTGAATAATTTCTTATAAGAAAGGGCCCATTAAACAATGTAAAGCATCTCCAAGACACTCCTATTTGTCTGAAAGTAATACCCAAATTATGCAAATAAGAAACTAAAAACTACACTATGTTTTATTATCTAATATGTAGTTTGAAAATCACAGAATGCTGTGATGGCCAAGATGGTGGAACTGGCCAGAAATAAACCCGATGGTTGAGTCAATTACATGCATTTCAAAAAATAAAAGTTGAAAATGGATATGAGGAACCACGTAAATGATAAATGAGTAACTGGCTACTTAGTGGCTGAGCACTGAGTTCATATGTATGTTACTTTCCTCAGAGACTAGCAAAGTAAGATGATGTACGTCAATATATGTTTGAATACTCAAATTGATGAAATTTTAGACTTGAATATTAACGTCATGTGATAATTTGAACCAATTTCCCATTATCTTCTCATATAATTTTAAACAATCACACTCTGAATATAATCTAGCTAAATTTTAGGTATGCTATGTATTTTATAAATATCTGTATATTCTTAGTTACATGTCTCCCAACTCAGAGTACTTGGAAATATCTATATTGTGTTTTTAAATATGTAGATTACAGAGCTCTTCTTTCCCTGCAGACCACGAATTTTGCTACTTATCAATAAGTTTCTTTTTACCTATTTTTGAATAATTATTTCAAAGTTTTATGTATGATATCATATATTCACTCAATTATCTATTAATTAACTCCACAAAGATTGGCTGAATAAAAAGTAGGGTTCCATACAGATTTCTTGTTCCTTCTGGATGAAATGCAAATCTCATTTTTTAAAAATTTAGCTGCTAAAGTACTTCTATACTAACAACACATCTAAACTTGCTTGAAGAAAATTGTTAAAATAGTATCGTATCGATGATAGGATGTGGAGAGATAGATCTTTCTCAAACAGGGAGGGGATAATAAGATGGAGGGAGTGAGGAGGAAGAGAAAGGAAAAGGGTTAAAAAAGAATTAATAGGTGTTACGTACATTTACTAACTCCATACAACGAAGGTAAATTGCAAACATGTACGAATAAAAATAAAATGAAATAAAATCAATGTACTCCTTAGAATCAAGTAACTGAAACATCAACGGATACGTTTGTTAATGTAACTCAGATAATGTCTCGAATAGTCTATCTTTTTCTCTTTTCTATCTCCCATAATCTATTGATTGAAATGTGACACACACTGTGTACACGTACCACACTCACCTGTCATTTCCAAGACTCTGGGGAAAAATAGTGTCCAAAATTGGCATTGTTGAGCACGTAGTTTAGTGCATATTCTTGATGATTCTGTGTTCAAGGTCAAGTATTTTTGTTCAGTGCTTTTGAAGACCGGCCATCCTGTGCTATTTCTCTGTGTACCATCTGGGTGCCTGAATAATGAAATAGATTATCACTGATTCGAAGTCATTGTTGTATAAAAGGATATTGCTCTCTAAAACTATTAGAAAGAAATTTTAGCAATCAGAAAAAAATGTGCATCGATTTTGATGATGTTAGTCAAATGACCTGGATTGACTTAGTACCTTGAAGCACCCTGTTGATCAAAACAAAATTGTTGGAATTAAAATTGAAGGGCAAAATTATTGCATGCATCTCTGTGCAGCATACAAGGAGATAAATATTTTTTAATTTCAGTAAATATCCCATGATCTATAAATAAGCATACTGAAAAGAACAGTGTTAATTTATTCCCACTCTTCCTTATAATAACAGACTTCCTTATAATATAGTCACACTCTCTAGTCAATATGCCTGATATCTATTCCTGCCCATTCCTTCTCATCAATAGTGCCTCAGACTGGGAATGACACCCATTTCCTCATATAATGACCAGATTATTGCTGTACCACTCTGATAAGATCATATATTTTCTTAGATATCACTAACAAAAACTTATTTAATGATTTTCACCTGGATTCAAATTACTAAATGCGATAATACAAGCCATCTTTATGAATTTATTTTCAAGTTTTCTCTTCCTAAACAGCCCAATCAAAATTAGGGATTCCTCTGTGTACTTCCACCTTCATTTGACTTCCTTGCCTTTGTTTCAATTATCATTTCTGCTTGGAATTCTTTTATTTCACAATCTCATAGGTCCAAACCTGTTCAGAAATTTTACATCATCTTTTTACTAATATTTACAATATCTGTAATTGTGATGTTTTAATAAGTGAGAGTTGACTCTATTTTTTTTTTTTTTTTTTTT
>NW_022900924.1:27576965-27612068 GCF_012274545.1 Fukomys damarensis
TTTTTTTTTTTTTTTTTTTTTTGGCACACAGATTGAACTTGGGACCTTGTACTTGCAAGGCAATCAGCATTGACTCTATTTTCAGATATTTAGATTTTTTGTTTATTACATGTGTATAGTTCTAGATGAATACCATTATTAAGGTCTCATAAATGGAAACTCAAGATTTTTCAAAGAGGCTCTTAGTAGTTGATCATCTGCAGATTTAGAGATTACTGTTTAATATATCTTTTATTTATTTATTTATTTTTACACAGGGTCCCACTATGTAGTTCAGACTGTTCTGGAACTCACTGTGTAGCCCAGGCTGACCTCGAACTCTCAGCGATCCTCCTGCCTCAGCCTCCCAAATGCTGGGGTTACAGACGTGTGTCACCATGCCCAGCTTCATTAATATATCTTTATGTTGTTGTTACTGTGAATTTGATACTAACTTAGGCTATAAGTATGGAAGACATAATTTTTCTCAGCCAAAAAATAAGCAAAGACATCTATAGAAAGAAAGAACCAATGATGCAAGGTATTCTAAACCAACTCTAAACAAAGGGAAATAAATTTTCTGAAGAGGTAGCAGTCATTGCATGATTGAAATGAAATTACATGGAGAAATAGGATTCTGGTGGAAGTAAGGAACTTATCCAGAAAGGCAAATGAAGAAGGCTTGGAAAAGGGAACAAAATTAACCGAGAATTAAATAAGGAAGGAAAGGCATGAGGGATGAGGTTCATAATCCTGGCATTTGACAGAGAGAAGCAGGATTATCTGTAGCTCCAGAGGCCAGCCAGATTACAAAGAGAATTCATGGCCAGCCTGGAGGCCACCCAGGGTGCAGACAGCCTGTCTCAGAAAACAAGCAAGCAAGCAAGCAAACAAACTGTTCAAAAAAAATCTGCTTTGATTGATGAAAAATCTAGTAGTTTTCACTCTAAACCAGAAGGAAGTAGTATTAATTACAGTTAAAAGTTTAGGATATGAGTGTGATTACATTAAAACATGACAAATCAGAAAAAATGTTCAAAACTTGGATGAATTTTCTATTCATGGGGGAGTCTTGTGTGTGTTCATGAATGTTAGAAATATTGAGCTGAAGTAGTATTTAGAATAATTTAAAAAACCTATAGTTAGTTGCAGGTAGTTCCATCACAGACAGAAGACTAAACTGATAAAGATTAGTAATCCATAAATTTTCTTAGCTTCAGTCCACCTTAAAACTTCCAGGTGAACTTTTCTAAAAGTTTATCACACAAAATTCTTCATTATTCATATAGCATCTATAGATTACTAATAAACAGAAATTTATTACTAATAAATAGAAATTTGCGAGTTAAAGATTTTGAGAAGATTAGGGGATTCGGAGAATGTTTGGCAAAAGTCTCTTACCACAGATGACTTCGGAAATAAAAGCAGAAATTTATGCAGTGTGGTTATCTATAGGCATTTTTATCATCAAGAACTTCTATCAAATAAGCGTCATAAATTTATATTTTCTCCAATAAGCAGGCATACTCAACCATGAATTTAGGATTCAGGAGCTTTAGAGATAGTTTCCTAATAGACAAGTTGATTTTATGTAGGAACTGGGTGATTTATTAAAGATCATTAATAACCAGAGCTATTCAAGCTGAACTAATGTCATGCTAGGGTTGGAAGCTCCTGCTTTAGGGTGTTATTTGAGAGAGGTCAAGAAGAAAATTTCCCCACATCACAGATGGCACACTTGTCTAGGAGAAGTATGTAGTCTTTCTCTTTTCTTTTAAAACTGTGGAAAATAACAAGTACAGCTGCTGGGGGCTGGACCTTAAACCAGGAGACCCATTGGTCTGATTTGGTACAGCGATTCTTATATTCCTAAATTGCCCACTTTCCTTCTAATTCCACTCTAACTAACTTATGGCACAATTTTAACTGTAGGTTCATTTCTGGCTTCTGCAAATGGTGACTTAAGCAGAGCTGACTTGTACTTGAGTTGAAGAGCAAAGCACTAATGGCACTGCCAGTGCTCATTTAACAAACGTTGTCCTAGGTAGTAATTCATGACATTCCACCTTGTCATTCACAAACAGTAAAATTCCGGTGTTTTGGTTGCAGATACGGTTTTCAAAAGGATCGAAGTAGCTATTGAAGTAATGGAATGTTTTACTCTATAATTTAAGAAATCTCCTAAGAATTTTAAACTTAAAAAGACATACAACTCTCTTCCTGTCTGTATGAATTAAAAAGCTGTAAAATGCGGCATATTTTTCAGATACACAATTCTGATTGATCTCAAAGTTAAGTAAATTTAAATATCTTGAGTTTTCTATTTCTCAAAAACATTGCTTTTGTAACAATAAAGTCTCAAAATGATTATACCTCTTTTTAAGAAATACATAAACATGCTATGTTCTATGTACCCGAAAACATATTTTATTTTTCCATAAGATTCTTTATCTACTTGCAATATACCAGAATGCTTATCTATGATAAGATAATAAATAAATGATTATCTATTGAAATTTGCCTCTTAGATTTGAAAATTTGTAACACAAAGTTTATGTAACTAAAAATGCAGAAAGTATTCTTAATATCTGCATTACAGAAAATTAACTATCAGTCATCGATATGTGAGCACGTATTTACCAATAAATTTCATGAATGTATTAAAGACAAACACATGAATTAACTTAAGATGTCCTTACATGACGACATATGTACTTAATTTCATAAGTAACTTTCTTTGGTTTATAAATTCCCAATCTGTCTATCCAATCCTTATATAGGGATTAAGATATTTTTCTTATGAATTTAGAAACATAATTTATAATTTATACATTTCTAATTCAATTTCATAAATTTAAAATTGCATTAAAATTGTTCATGAAACAGTATTTAGTAGTTGTTGAAAATTTAAAACTCAGTTGAAATATTTTTCTGTAGGAGAAAGGCTGACAGTGGTAGGTTTATATTGAACAATAGCTTAAGTATGCAAAACAATGGATTCCTATGTTGCAATAATACACAGAATTCTACATGAAAAAATAGAGAAAATGTAAGAGAACTGGATCAACCTTTTTGGAATTAGTATATGAGTGAGATTATGTGATACATTTCTTACAGAACTTGACTAATTCCATTTAACATAGTGATCTCCAGTTTTACCTACGTTGTCACAGAAGATTTCATTATTTTTATGGCTGAACACTTGGGTTATTTCCAGTTCTTAGCTTTTGGCAGGAATAAGCATGGAAATTCAGAAGTTACTTCGGTGTACTTCCCGTGGATATATACTTCCTAATGGGGATCAATATTTTTAATTTTTTGAGGAAGGTCTACATCATTTTCCATAATGGCTGTACAAATTTACTTTCTCATCAATAGTGTATGAGTTCCTCTTTCTCCACATTTTCACCAGGATATGTTCGGCATTCTTTCTCACTTTGATAATAGCTGAGATGATGTCTCATTGCGGTTTTGATTTGTATTTCCCTAATAGCTAAGCATTTTGCATTTCTCATAAATTTGTAGACCATTTGGATTTCTTTTGAGAAGCATCTATTCATATTATTTTTCCATTTTAAATTGGATTATTTTGTTATTGAACTTTTCTTAGTTCCTTGTGTATTGTAGATTTCAATGCTTTGTCAAATGAGTAGTGCACTAAAAATTTTTCCCATTCTATACATTTTCTCTTCACTGTGTTGTTTTCTATGTGTAGAAGGATCACGGTTTGATATAATCTCATTTGACTAGTTTCAACTGTCTTTCTTGTGCCTCTACATTTTCATCCAAAATCCAAAAGGTTATTTATATTGTTGTCTTGAAGTTGTCTTGTTGTCACTTACATTTTCATTTAGTAGTTTTGTAGTTTTAGATCTTATAGTTAAGTCTTATATTTTTTTTTTATTTTTATTTTTTATAGGGTGGGCAAAAAAGAAAAAGCTTAAGGGCTGGGGATTTAGCTCAGCGGTTTGGTGGCCTGCCTTGCAAGTGCAAGGACCCAAGTTCAATCCCTGGTACCAAAAAAAAAAAAAAGAAGAAAAGAAGGAAAGAAAAAGCTTAAATATTTTGCCTATAAATAGTGCTCCCAGCACCATTTACTAAGGAAGCTGTGTTGCCTTTAATGTATGTTTTTCGTGCCTTTAGAGAATCAGTAGGTTGTCAAACCACGGGGCCATTCCTGAGTAAGTATCCAAAGGAAATGATACCTTCTTATTAAAGTGATAATTGTACTTTAATAATGTGAAGTTTGTTACTATACAGATTACAATAGTTAAGACACACAATCAACGCAGATGCCCATAAACAGATTAGTGGATCCAAATTCTGCTGTATTTAGTCATTGAAATCTTATTCGGCTTTAAAAAAGAATGATATAATTTGGAGGATATCATGCTAATTGAAATACATCAGACACGAAAGCACAAATGTGTATATTTTGTTATGTGGGTACTAAAACAATTAATGTTAATGTAGAATAGTGATTATGGAGGATGTGGAGAAGGGGTCATCGGAAAGTGAGACTAGAGAAGCATTAGATACCTAGAACACAGTGACATAGAAGTAACAAGTTCTGGTGTATTTACAGAACTGTGGGATGATTATAGTTTATGATAATTTCTCCATAAATTATATTTTACAAACCTAAAAGAGGACACTTAAAGGTCTAAACATAAAGTAACAAGAAGACGTAAGTGTTAATTTCCCTGATTTTTTCAGAATATGTTCCTGGAAGTTTAAGATCATCCTGGGCTGGTGATGATCTGTGTTGACGGACTCACATCTTGGATCTTCCCTGAGAAATCTGTGAGGGGTTCCACAGAGTGGAACTCAACAGTCTTAGAAAACAGTTTCCGGAAAGCTTGTTTACTGGGGCGTACGCACGGTTCGCTCTAAACAAGGTTGTCTTTTCTAAGTAAGGATGGTACACTTGAGAGAACTTCAAGTGGCCAGAGGCAGAGGTGGCACCTTCCAGTAATGAGAGCGTACCCTCAGGAAGGGAGGGCGGGCAGCAGCCAGGATGGCGACTGGAGCAAGCTTAGGGTTAGTTTCTCTTGGGTTTTGCCTGGATCTTGGAGGAATGGCTGAGGATGGTAGCTCATGAGGTTTCTTTTCAATCAACTGTGACTCTCCGACCTCGTATTGGGAGGGAGAGTTATGGTCTTCGTTGAAGTAAGCTTGGGAGCCAAAATCCCCTGGGAGTGGGGCGGTCAAAACCACAATACAAATGCATGTAAATGAGGCCTAATTGGGACAGAGGGATCAGCACAGATCACCAAGAAACTAGTGACTCTAGCTGTGCCCAAGAGTGATCAAAAAGTGTAAGAGTAGGCAGGAGGAGCAACCGGCAGGGGTGTTGGGGATGTTCAATGTGCCCATCTCAGGAATTCTGAGAACCGCAAAGAGTAAAATCTCAACCATTGTCTTTTCACAGGTTTTCCTCTAAGGGGCTGCTGCCAGTTTCCCAGTCCATTTCTCATTTACTTACTTTATCACATACCGTATACACGTGTTGAAATATCACACTGTACTTTAAAATATATACTAGTAATATGCTACTTTTAAAATAGAATTTAAAGAGATGGGAATGCTAGTTTCCCAAATTTGATTATTACACATTATTTATATCTATTGAGTTAAATCTGTCCCATAATGTGTGCAATAACCATTACAATTAACTGAAAAAATTCACGTTATGCTCAGTTGTTCACATGTTAATGCTTTGTCAAATGAGTAGTTTACTAAAGATTTTTCCCAATCTATACATATGTTTTAGATTCAAATGCATGTATATGTAGTGGGAATTTAATAGTTAATGTTTATTTTACTGATGGACTCTGCATTGCAAAACGATTCTCAAGATCTTTAATGCAGAGTTCTTACAGGAGCATTAAGTGTGACTCAATTTACACATTTCCACATAGATGTGATATTTTAAAACATTTGTATTATAATTTATTGATTTATAGTCTGTACCATAACTGATTCTTCCCTTCACTGCCCCACTTTTGGTTTCAACTTATCAACTCTTTACAGAGGCCTTTCTTAGCAAGACAGTTGAAGCTGCTGGTCTTTTTCTCCTTATATTATTTTATTTTCTCTGTGTACCCCCTCTTTATCTGTTCTCATTGGAGGATCAGTTCCATGCACACCATTCTTCATTTCCAAACTGAAAAGTGTGCCTAACAAATACCATGCAGGCAAGAAATAGGGCCAGGATATAAATATGAAAGTTACCTCTTTGTCCTTAAATAAAAAGTAGTAAACATTCACTTTGAAAACCACCATCACACAGATGATAATTTCTCTAACTTTAGAAAAAATTATACTCTAATCCTACCTGTGGTATCCTGCTGCATATTTTGCTGGGACAATAATACACCCTGGGACAATTATAAAATGTGCCTCACATGCTTACTATTATTTTTTACCATGGCAATTTAACACTTAAGTAAAAATAACCAATGATATAGCATACTATATTTACCAAAAATACTCCATTTAAAAGTAAGACATGGAGGTTTAATACATTAAAAAATCAGGAGCAAATTTAACCATAAAGAAAGAAATGAGAATTTCAGTTGTTTTCATGAATTGTAGTGGTGCCGGCAAGTGAAAATGTTCACAAATTTGGTTCTTTTCTCCCTTCCCTCCCCCATTCACCCCTTTTCTTTTCTTTTTTGTACTAGGGATGGAACTCCGGACCTTGCACTTGCAAGACAGGCAGAAGAACCACTGAGCTAAATCCCTGGCCCTTCTTTTCTTTTTTGAGACTGGGTCTTTCTACGTAGTTCAGGCTAGCCAAAAACTTGTGATCTACCTGCCTCATCCTCCTAAGTGTTGATATTATATGGATGTACAACCACACTGTGCTTTATTTTCTATTACTTTAACATATTATGTAAAGAAAACACTACATAATATTAAAGCAATTTACTCTTCATATCTAAGCATAATACGAACATGAAGCCATAGTGTAATCTGCTTCAGGAAAATTTGGACACAAGGTTAAAATATTGATGCTGAAAAAATTTAAATAGATAAATAAAATTATTTTTATTCTTCTATCATTTTCTCTGCTTCATGTTGCACACAGAAAGCTTCTCAGGTTAAATATGGGTATCAAATAAATTTCAGAATAATTTCCTATTTTATCCAGAGGAATTTTCAATGACTACCATATTTATAAATTTGACCAAGTTTAATTATCAATTTCATTTAATTAAGTGTTCTAAAATCTGAACAAGGCATATTAAAAGAAATCAATTGTAACACTTATTCTAATTACATAACCAATTAAAATGATTATAATACTACTGAATTTTATTAAAGTAATTTAGAATTAATTTGCATTACTCATAACTCAGTTATACTTTCCCCATTTTAATTCACTAGCAATGTCTTAGTTTGATTGATTAATTTTATGTAATTTAATACACCAAGCTTCATGCTCTTTTACAAGCTTCCAAGATGAATCTTTAAACACAAGTTGAATAATTCAAATAGTTTTCCTGGCCTGCATACACATACGAACTCTTAGTCGGTTTGGGTTGCAATAGCACAAAAAACACACACAGGATAACTTATAAATAACAGGATTTATTTCTCACAGTTTTCTAGGATGTGAAGTCCAAGATCAAAGAGCTAGAAGATTTGGTGTTTGGTGAGGCCCTATCCTTGTTTACAGACAAACATCTTACTTTGTCCTCCAATGATAGATAGGGGAATGGAGCTGTTCTGAGTCTCTCATGATAGTGCATCGATCCATTTCTGAGAGCCCTTATTACCTTACTTAAGACCTCCGAAAGGCTCTTCCTCTTAGTATCTTTGGATTGCTAGTTAAGATTTCAATATATGAGTTTTAGGAGGGTGCAAACTGTACTTGCATGAATATGTAGAACACAAATCACAAACATCACAAACATACACAGGCATATACCTTTATGTCTGTGTGTGCATTCTGCCACATGAACATTGTACATATCAAAAACAAATGTAATTTATATAATAATTTAATAAATATAATGTCATATTAATGTAACACATTGTAAAAATGCTAAATTTTATAAATAGAAATTGCATTTTAATCTTCAAAACAAATCACGTCTTATTTACTTTTGCATTTGCAGCACCCATCATAGGCCTGGGCAGAAAGTGTATGCTCAAAAAAATGCTTGTTGAAATGAGAACTGAGTGAATAGCACTCTATATCACTTTGGTATCAGTTACCAAATATGAATTTTCAGTATTAGAAGAAAAAAATGCCTTTCTCAGTATGTCTTAAATTGTGAAAATAGAGTCATAAATATTATTATTCTAAGATTAACTGAGAAAATTACATTGATTCTTCAACAGCTCTGAAGTAGTAATGCCTTTGACTTGAGAGTCCTATATTAGCTGATAAGGAATTGATGCAGCCCCCTTATATTCACCATCTTTATTCATGTTAGCTTATTAGGAAGGTTTTCAGTCGTGGTCCATTTTTCCTTTTGTACATAATAAGAGCAAAAGGATTAGTTACTAAAACAATATGGGCTGTATAATAATGCAGTTGTGCATAAAGAATTGTTATATCTAAATCTAATTTATATTTATTAGTTATTTCTTCATATCTTCTGATATTTCTACTGTAAACAAGAGCTATCATTATTGATAAACAATTTCATAGATTCATTAGCTTGTTAGGCTTATTTCTTTGTTAATCATTAAAGTTTTTTCTTCTAGGCAGAAATTGAGGTACCCAGAAGGACAAGATTTTAATAGCATCCTGTGGTGATTTGCAATGACTTAAAAATTCAGTAATTATGACATTTTTATTAAAATATATTATGTGAGTATAGCTCATAGTCAAGTTGATTATTAAAATTATACTCTCTTATCATTCTTAATTAATAGATTGAGATAAGTTTTCAACCTCACACAGAAATACACATGGAGTATTTCATGGGAGAGAGATAAGACGGGAAGGAAAGAAAAGGACAAGAAGGAAGGGAAGGGAACAGAAGGGAAGGGAAGAGAGGAAAGAAAAGGAAATGAGAAGATGAAGAAGGAAAGAAATAGAAAAGAAAGGATATGAAGGAAAGGGAAAGGAAAAGAAAGGAAAGAAAAAACAAGGAAAGGGAGGGGAAGGGAAAGAAGGGAAGGGAGCCAGACGTCCTTAGGAAATGTGTGACTTGTATATTCTGTTAGCAAATTTAGTGAAATGGTAAAACACATCACTATAGTAAACTTCCTAAGAAAAAGATTTACTTTTAGTAAGCTTTAGTAAAAAGGAACATAATAATACATTAGAGTTAAATAAACACTATGAATTTGGCTGCATATCATTTACGATTTAAGAATTAATAGTTGTAACTAAAGGCATGTAGAACATTGGAAAAAAGATTTAACACTAGCTATGACAAAGGAAATTATGATAGAATATTGTTACATAGGTGGTACGAAAATGATGTCTTATAAACTATAAAAGAAGGACAATAATAGTGAGACTTCTTGAATGACCTCTGATATGAGGTACATTATCGCATTACAATTTATTTTCCTTTGCATTAGAAACTACCAAAGAACCTTGCACAGTTTGCTAATCCGCATTGTTTCACTTATTACACTTATGAAGACAAGTATAAAAAATGCCTCAAGCAAAACAAACATCTCTCTTTTCATTGCAAAACAAAGATTTTCCAACACAGCTTTACCTTTGTTAGTTATAAGTGGGAATTAGCTGTCCATTTTTAGAGTACTTTCTATATTGCTTTGAGGAAAAATTCCTGGCAATGTAGTTCTTAGTATTTAAAAGAAATTTATACTCTGATTTCTCTTCAGATCATATAAATCGTTTGTCTTTTAAAAGAAGTTTGTACACTTAACCTGATGAGGAAATAAAGCACCACAGGACAGGCCTGGCTGTGGCCACCCACCCACCATGTTTTGCCATAGGATGTTCTGTTCAAGCGATGTAACTGTTTGCGCTGCAGGATGTTTATATCTAAGATTTTAAGAATGTTAACTCCGCCCAACTGCCTCAATGAGCATGCTCTCCCAGGACCACCCTCCAACCCTGCAAAATCTCTACATAAATCTGCTTGCATTATTATTCAGGGCTCAGACTTCGGAGTATGAACTCCTCTGAGTCCACCAGCATAATAAAGAATCCCTCCATTTCTCCAAGTGCTGCTCAACTTCTTCTCCACTAGAAACCTTCAAATACCTGTAATATTTGGCTGTAACTCTTGGCTGTAACACAGAACTGTAACACTTGGCTGTAACGCTAAGCTATTGGACATTGAAGTAACAAATCTATACCCTAAATATTTCACTAAAGTAGTTGGATAAGGTCCTAAAAACAAATACATCTGTAGGGCTGCTCTGTTGTCCTTTAGTAATTACGTTGCACTGCACATCTTCAGATCTCATCCGATAAAAGAGCACAGGGTTGCCAGACAAAAGATTTTCACGATATGGAGCATACTACTGTTATGATGGATGAACAGATTTTAGACTCTAAAAGATGATTCTTTTAGCATTTTTTGTACATAAATGCTTACATAATTATCTGGAGCATTATAGAGGAATACCAGGCAAGTTTTAGCCTCCTCCATCTCTGTAGAAAATAATATACTGGGCTGAACACTAAATCAATTTTTGGAGAAGCAGGAACTCTGTTCCTCACCCTCGATTTCCTCCCTTCCCTTCCCTTCCCTTCCTCTCACTCTTCCTTCCTCATTTTCTCTCCTCTTTCTCTCCATCCTTTTTTCTTTCCATTTAATTGGTTTGGCAAGTACATCTGAAGTCTTACCCAATTTCTTAAGGTAAAGATGCATTATGTTTGTATCTCTTTCTGTTTGCTAGCGATAGCAAGGCAGATGCTACCATTTGGATGTGATCATGAATTCCAGAGGAGTTTTAGCCCAAGGATCTACAGAAAGTTCAAATGTACTTCACACAAAAGCAGTAGAGCACTTATTTTAATAAGGGGGTAGACATCACATTAGATATGAATAAGAAAATTCTTCCAAATGAAACAAATCGGTTTCTTTTTTGAATCTTCCAAGTCCTCTCAGGTTTGCTCTTATTCATGTCTGTTTGCTCTAAGCTGTGCCATAAAGGCTTTGGCAGCAAGCCCACTGTTTCAGGAAAGAACCTGAGAAATGCCAAGAAAAAGTCCTGGAAACTTAGTCCTGTGTAGCATATACAAATCTTAAAATAGCTATATTTTAAAGGAATACTTTTAGATTAGAAAAGACTTGGGAAATCAAATGCTCTAGAAAATCATACCAAACTTTAATAATAGTTGTGTTCTTAAATGGGTAATTAGAGCATAAATTTTTCTTAAATTCAAATTGTTTTTTTTTTTCACTTCACAAGAGAACCTTATACCTGATTAATCACTGCCATTAAGTTGCAAAGGTCTATGAGAACAGATATGTCTGTTTTCTTCACTCCAGAAGCCCAGAACTGTGAATGTTCCATAAAATTCACTTTGTAATGGTTTCCTACCAGGGGATTTAAGAATGTAAACAATTATACCATCTTTGAATAAAACTTTAAAGTGATTATTACTATACAACATAATGTTATAAATTACAACTTGCCTTTCTAAAGGAGAGAAGATTTATTTTTAAATCTCCTAAACAACTGTTTGGTATGTTAACTAAAATATTTTCTTGTTATTTGAGATTGGTCTGAGAGGTATGTGAATAAATGGAATGCTATTCCAGCAAAGTTTTTTGGGGGGCAGATTTATGTCTATTCAATACTTGATTGATGCACTTTTTATGCAATAACTCAACTTTTAAAGCAATTCTCTGAAGGAGGTAACAGTACTATTCAGATTTTATAGATGAGAAAGCTGAGATGTGGAGATTAGCTTGTCCATGATTGTACAACTGGAATGTCTGAGTAAGACTTCACTCTCAGAAAGTTGAATTCAGTTATCTCTAAGTCCATAATCCCAAAGCATAAATTTAGAGTTATCATGATTTCAGCTAAATGTCTGATTTTGCACATTAAAAATTTCACATTACTGTGTCCTATGAAAAGTAGTCTATTACACAGCTTCAGAAAACTAGGTTATATAACTGGATTCAGTAATACAAATCAGGTATGAAAGCATTCCACTTTTTCTTTATTCCACTTTTAATGATTAGGATAAGAAACAACCAAAACTTGCCATGGTAAGATGGACAAATAACAATGCCACTATTTTATAGAATAAACTTTCAAAATGACAAATATTTTAAGTCATTTTTATTGCAATATATCTATATAAAGAATAAAAATCAAATCATGCTTAGTGAATTTTTCCAAATTGAGATTTAAGCAAATTAAATTTCTAATCATTAAATTTATGATATATAAAAAATAATCTTCTTTTATTTATTCAATTTAAATTACTTTATTAACTGGTGAAACTAATCCAATATTACATGAATCTTTATATATTATCTATATCTCTTTGTATATTATCTAAACATATCTATTGTTGCATACAACATACAATGTCATGTCTTTCAATAATTCTATTCCATTCTTTGATTAATATTCAATTAAAATAATTAAATCTTTAATTTCCATTATATAAAGTTTTTATTATTATTACATTATTTCTCATGGAAGCATCTTACTTTATTAGCATGTAATCAGAAGCATTTTAAAACTAAAGCCTTTTCTATTATTAACAGTTTTAATTAATATTTTCCTGGACATATCTTAGTTTTTTATATTGTTTAATAATTTTATTTTTTACGGAAGAATAAACATGCCTTTTAATAAAGTAAGAATTTTCTAGAAATAGTGCCTAATCTCCCGATCAGTCTCCTTTTTCTATGCTATCAGCATAATGGTAGGGTAACATCTGTGTACTTTCCTTAATGGGATTTGTGAAACAGTATGGACAAAGGGATTCCAATCCTTGACAATTATATTCATTACTATATCTCACTGATAAAACAATTTGCACTCTGGTCTACTAGAATTCAATGCATCAGTGCTATGATTAAACTGTTTCTCAGATAAAAATATATCTTTTCTTATACTAAGCTATAAACTACCTCCCTTTAAAGTTTGGCCAGTGGATCTCTGATTTGTACCCTCAAAGAATGTATGTAAAGTTCCTTTTATGATGCAAATTTAGTTGTTTTTCAAACCAGATAAATTTACTCCAATTTCCCTAAAGAGACCTTTTCTGTTGTCCACAATAAAAGTTATCTATTCACTTGTGAGAAAACAACCTTACTCTTTTCCTGTGATATATAACTAAATGATCAGTATTTGTTTGCTTCTTCAAAAATCGACAGTGAAATACTGAATGTTTTCAGAAAGCCATTTGTTATTCATTAACTGAATTTCATTGCTTGTGGTGTACCAGGAATGTATCTATAGGAGCTAGATATTCAAAGTGAACAGAACAGTTCAGGTGTCTGATCTCAGAGATGTATCAATTATATTGTCTGTTCAAACAGACAAGAAATAAATAAATTGATAGGTTTTCTAAATATTGAGAACAATATTGTCTAGCATGGAAAGACAAAATAATCAAACATAATTAAAATGCATATGATAATTTGGAATTGGCCACTGAGTTATGGACAGGATTTGTGTGCTGAACTGAAAGAGGATTGAAAGCAAACCTTCCTCTGACCTTTTCTTGGCTGCAGCTTTCTGGCTTTCACTGCAAAAGAGAAATGTGAGAAGGATGGACTTTGCAGTTCTCATAGATGCTAAATTCAGCTCACGCAGCGCCTCTCAGACTTTTCTTTACTGACAGTGATGAATGTGATTTTGAATGACTTGCTAATTGCCGCTAAGTCTGTCACTGGATTTTAGTTTCCATGCCCAAGCCAGATGGACCATAATAAAAACTACAAAGATAATTAATTTACATTGAAAAATTGCTAATAACTTAGAAATTTAAAGGCAATGTACCTTGGAGACAATATTTTGAATTTTATTCAAAATATTTACATGAAGACATTTTAAAAGAAATCAAAGGAATATTTCATATCAAATTTTATACATTTTAGGTTAAAGCTCTAAAATATTTCTATATTTCTTGTTATTTACATGAATATCTAATGATGAAATAATTTGTGAATAAGCATGGAGAGAGTTGTGTAATATAAACTGTAAAATAAAGATTTTTTGAAAACATTTGAAATCTATTCCATCTGAGAAGAGATGATATAAAGTTTATTTAGAACATAGAGGATGGACAATTTATAAGGAAAAGGAGGAGTATCCCTGCCAAAAATATATTGATATTATGAGTTTTTTATGGTAGAAGGTGTTCTAAAATGTTGCTTTGGATTTCCTAGTTTATAAACAATTTTAAAATCAAGAAATAGGTTTAAGTTGCATTTATTACAAGTTATATTAGCTGGGTACATTTAGGAAGTTAACTTAAGCTCATCATCAGTAGTATAATTTATAAAATAAAGATGTTAACTATTTTCTTGATCTGTTGCAAAGAACATATGCAATTTCTAATCTGAGAAAATGAAAAAATGGAAATGAAGTGTTTGTAAAGGGGGAGGGAAGGAGGAGTGAAGGGAGGACAGGGACAAGGGGAAAAAATGAGAACCAAGACCTGTCGTGTAAAGGTACAAGATCCCAACAATGAATGTAACTGTACTGTATACCTGAAATGTACCAATGAACTCAATGAGGAAAAAATAAATAAATAAACCTGGACTTCTAAAGCTACTTGTTCCAGTGCTCACCTCTGTTTTGTTTTTTTTTTTTTTGGTACTGGGGATCAAACTCAGGCCCTTGCACCTGCGAGGCAGGCAGCGGAACCACTGGGCTAAATCCCTGGCCCAAAATAAGGCTTTTAAACTGAGTGTAATGGTGCATGCCTGTGATCTCAGCTCTCTAGAAAACTGAGACAGGAGCATGGCAAACCCAAGCTTAAATTGGACAGTTTGGTATCAGATAGAAAGGGCCAGGGATGTTGATCTTCATGAAGGCCCTGGGTTCAATTTTGAGATTCTCAATACTCCCCTGCACGGAGCTGTCCTGCATCCCCTGAAAAAGAAAAAGCTTCTTACATGACGATAAAAAGCAAAATCAAGAAATTCATACTTAAATGAGGGTTTAGATGGCCACCATGTAACGTGAATTATTTCAACATTTCTGGATTAAAAGTCATGAAAATGCATTTTATTTTATCTGTTAAAGTGTGTATAATTTTAAAATAATCATCACAATTATATATTAAAATCTATATTCCTTTAGATGCGGTTCTACCAGTAATTCATACTATTCATATTGTGTGTAGAGTGTAGAATGTTGAGTATTTGCAACAAAGTAGATTTTAATTGAAATGTTTATTTTTATATTGTCTCTTTTACGATTCCTTTCTTTTATGTCAACTTTCTCTTTTGCTTTTCGAAGTTAACACTATACATTTTAGATACGTTTCTGCTTCTTACTGTGTTGTGAATCTAAATGAGCGGAGGATTATTTATCTGTGGCTCTCTCTACACTTTTGAGTTCTTAGAGAACAAAAGCCTTTAACTTAGTATTTAAACAAACTGATGCCTGAATTAGAGATATATTTTTCAGCTGAATTTCAATCACAGTTAACCAACTAATCAGACTATGCCCAGATAAGGAAAGTGTGTCATCATATCACAAAAGCTGGCTGAGCTGGACTTGGAGGTGCATAACCCTAATTCCAGCACTCTGGGATACTAAGGAGATAGTATCACAAGTTCACTCCCACTCTGTGCAGTTTAGGGAATTAATGAAACCTTGTCTCAAAAATAAAAAATAAACAAATGATATAATTTAATGCAAAGGTCCTGGGTCAATAATCAGTAATCCCCTACAGATGCAAAAAATAAGCCTGTTTGCTCAAAAATATTGCAGAGCTCTCTGAACCTCTTCTGATTCTAAGTATTAAGTAATTCATGAATTGTTCTTAGTTTAAATAAAATCTGTTAAATTCACTTTGCCTACTTAGGGATTCTTGATGGGAAGAGACAACACAAAGACAGGGTTATAACATGTAGATAGATTTAAGTAGCCTAATTGTATTAGACTTAGTTGCAGGATTTTGTTTTAAAATGAATGAATGAATGAATGATTAATTTATGTTGCAGCCTATTGCATGATTTTTAAATAGTGCATACCCAACAGGAGATTCCAAAACCAAAGGTACACCCTATAGTCACCTTCATTATGACCCAGTATTGCAGAAGCAATGAAGATCTTAATGATTAAATGCAGTAATAAATAAAGAATAATTAACCTAGCTTCCAAATTCTGGGTATTCAAGGCACAGTCTTCCTCCAAATTTCCTTTCTGCATCTACCTACTATTTTGAAAAAATTCACTGGTTGTTTTTAACTATTCTTATATGTGATATCTCATATATCTCTCATCACGATCTTTCATCTAGAGTATTTTACTTGGTCATAATCATGAAATTCTACCTCTTACATATAGATTTTTTATTCAGGTACATTCCCCTTCATTTCTGCATTATTATACTATTTTAACCCTTACTAATCCATCCTCTAGATATAGTAACAAGACTTTGTTTCCGATTCATGTTCTGAATATCTGTTCTTGCTATCACAGGGCTAGGATGCTGTTTGATGCATGATTTAGAATCACAAGCTTTGCAAAAAGACTGGTATTTAAAAGCTATTGAAGTTCATGAAATTGTTCAATTTCTCAGAGTCTATTTATCATCTTTTATGGGGGAGCAATGTTGAGATTGAACCTAGTGAGGGTTGAGCTACTTCCCAAGCCCTTTTTATTTTAAGACAAGATCTTGTATGGCCTTGAACTTGCAGACCTTCTGGTGCAGCTTTCCAAATAACTGGGACTATAAAACAACTTTGATAGATGCTGTTTAACCCACAAAATTTTAATAAATTGATTCAAGAGGGCAAGTTGGCAGGAAAACAGTCAAAAGGAAAAGAATCTCAAGAGAGTTTGACAAACAGTATTTCATATAGCCCTTTTAGATAACGACAAGAAATATTAATTTTATTTTACATGAAATTAGATATCACTGGAGAGTTACAGATAGTCAATGATAAGATGTTTTGCATACAGGAATACCACTCCAACCACAGCGAGGACAATAAATTATAGAAAGGCAAAGGTGGATCCAGGGAAAATGGTTATTACAGTAGGCCAGAAAAGGAAACTTGATGGCTTAGCTGAGGCTTGTAGATCTAAAGAGAGTGAAATTTAAATTGTTTTGGTATGTATTTTGAAGATTGAGCTGATAGAGTATACTAATATGGAATGGAGAAGGGATTAAAAATAGCAAATATTTGGTTTCTAACAAGAGTTCGGTGAAAGAGGCATCTACAGAGATCTGACCAGATTTCATGAGTGTGCAGATGATTGTCATGCCAATCGATGAGATGGCTTGGGAAAGTGTACATGAAGAAGTAAAACTATCTAAGAAAGAAGCTCTGGAGAAGTTCAGAGGTGGGGAAGGGGAGAAGCGGCATATATTTATTTATTTATCCATCTATTCATTCGTTCAACATTTATTCTTCGACTATATTTCGGATCCAAAACTGTTGTAGGTTCGGAAAAATGCACTTGTAGGTAAATAAATTTCAAAATCTGCCTTGGGGTTTGGCGATTTAGCTCAGTGATTTCAGCCCTTGCCTAGCAACAGCAAGGTCCCTAAGTTTCAGAGAGTTTGTAACTCATTCTATTTATTTGTGTGTTTGTGCAGCAATAAGAAACCATCACATTGTATGGTTTAGCGATTAAGTATGCGTTCAACCAAAGCTATAACGTTGTCACATCTAATAAATTTAATAATAATCTCTGAATGTTATGTAACGCCCAGGCTATTCCACAAGATGTGTAATAAGCATAAAAATTATAACCCATCTATATTTTCTTGAAAATAATTTTGGGTTGGTTGTTTTTAAAGGTAAAATTGACAATTCATTGATAATCTGGCTGTGGGAAATTATTAAAACTGGAAGCTGCAACGTTATTTCTGAGTATTTTTGCATAAACAGATGAAAGTGGAATTGTTTTTAACTGAGATAAGTAGGCCTATAAAGAGAATATTAAAAGAAAATTATAAATATATAGAATTTGCAATATTTATTAAATTTCTAAAAGTTTATATACATAAGGCCCAGGGTTTCAAGGAGAAATCTGAGCTATATAACTTTGAAAGCCATCAGTATTTGTACAGTAATTAAAGCTGCACAACTGAATTGTATTTCCTCTGGAATAAATATGCTTGGAAATGAGAAGACATCCAGAGAATGAGCTTAGATATTACAATATTTAGAAATGAGAGAAAAAGAAGAAACACCAAAGGAGAAACAAACAAACAAACAAACAAACAAAAACAACAAGTCTCCAAAGTTCGGAGAATATCTAGAAATTTCTGGATTTCTCTGACTTATCTGAGGATACATCAAGGAAGGTAGAGTATGCAGGTATCAAATTCTGATGATAGCTTTACTAAAATTATTGAAAAATGATCATATCATTTGTTAATTTGAATTGAACTGCTGGTCACTATGACGCTATGGAATCTTTTTTTTTTTTTTAACACAGAATGCAACTTATTAAGAAATTAATGGACAAAAGGGACAGAAACCTATCTCAGTCAGTAGCAACACAGGATTCCTAGACTCCGAGATAAGAGGAAGAGGCTTACACTTACGCTAAACAAAGGAACGTACATGGGCTTTGTCAAAGACTATTAACCCATCAGAAGTCAGTTAAGAAACAGTCCAGTATCAGTGGCTGGCACCAGATGCTCAGCTCACTCTTGAGGACTTTACGGGTTAGCGTTTGGAACGCTAGTCAGAGTCACCTGGTGGGCAAGACAGCGGTTTTCATCAAGATGTAAAGCCAGAAGGTTCTAAGGTTGCTTTTCTTAAATACACTGATGCAATTATTTACAGAGTTCATTTTTTACATTAATGGTGAAGTTCTACTTTATTTGAAAAATGACCTTTATCATAAAATATTGCAAAAAATTAATCTTGTATGATGTCAAATTTAGATAAACATAATGTCAGTATCATACATCTCTATATACAGAATTTTGTTCTGAAGTTGCAAAATCTAATGGAAGTTGGAAGTTTATAATTAATGTGAAAAACCCAATAAAACATTTTATTATGTTCTGTAATCTTTTAAGTAAAAAATACATAGAAATGATAATTATGAACTATTTAAGCTTCATTCTCCATTCTGCCAACCAAAGATAAATGAGAGAGAGAGAAAAAAAACAGTAATCACTTCTTTAGGAAAACATGATAAATCATAGTTTTAGAAGTAGAGGTTTTGATTCTATTTGACATGTCCTCCCAGAGACATGACATCGTTATTTGTAGTTGTTTCTCTAAAATTAGAGTTTTAGTCTGCTATTTTTCTCTCCCTAATTTAACAACTGAGTTTTGCATAATCAATCAGTACTTCCACAAAAAGACCCAAATTGGTAATTAAAAGAATCATTATAATATTTCATCCTTTTAAACCATTGTTACAGCACATTAAAATAAACTATGTAATTATCATAAAGATGCAATTATATCATTATTTGGACATCTGGTTCTAATCCTCTTTGTTTTATCCAATATTATGTATATAAATGAAAATCTTAAAAATGAAGCTTTTATATTAAAATTTACTCCACATTTGTGTAATCTTTTATAATTTCATTAATTTAACAAATATTTACAGTTATAAGGCCATCACTGAGCTAAATGCTGTGCAGTACAAGTGTTGGTCTGTGGAATGCAAGAATGCAGGATAAAAAAAAAATAGGATGAAACAATTAAATTTTTAAATGCAAGGAAAATCTTGCTTAAACAGACAATAGTAATGCTCCAGGAATAACTGAAATATCTCCAAACACACACGCATACAATTTAATTGACAAAACCCCCACAAAATCCTTGCTGTTTTTCAAATATTCTACCCCCCTTTTTTTTACTTCATAAATTTGAAACACAGAAGAATTTAATCTGATAATTTAGGCTTACTATTGCTGCATCAAGATGGAAGGGTACATGCATTGCTATTATTTTATTCTCTTTTTTTATTCACTAAACTTATTGGTACATTTTAGGTGTATAGTATGATGACATTCATCATTGGAAATTTGTACTTTTACATGATACATCTTGGTTCTTATTTTTTCCCCATTTCCCTGCCCTCCCTTATATTTCTTAATATAGTAGAATCACAGTTTTGTCAAAGGAAAAGGCAGAATATATGTTAAATACAGCAGAGATTTAAGGAAAAACAAAAATAAAGTCTAAAGTGACAAAGGGGATATACTGATCTAATGGAAAGAATTGTGTCAGACACACATTTCAAATCATGTCTAGCAATGTGACCTAAACTAACTTAACTGACACTGTTTATTCATGTAATAGAGACAATATTTTCTGAGAAAATTAATTCTGAACAATAAATGGTTAATATGTGAGACCACCTAGTCAAATGCTTTAGTAAATTTGCATTGCCTTTTTTTCCTCTTTTTTTCCATTCTATCCTTTCTGTCTTTCAGTCTCCATATTTTTTTAGTATGGATCAGTTCAGTAGCTCAGAATATCTATGAATCCTAAACACTGTGAATACTGACTTTAAGAGCAGAGATTAAGGATAATCTTAATTCTATTAGGGAAAACACAGCAATGTATATAAACTAGGTTTAACCATTCTCAACATTTTTGTACCATGCTGACTATATGCAATTTTACCAATAGTTGAAAAATTTGGAAATAATAAAAAAAATCCCTACACTATACTCAAACTAAAATAGATATTTTTTTATTTGTTTTAGCCTTTGTTATAAAGGAAAAGGCAGGAAAATACTTACCACAATTTAAACCCTGTTTAAGTGTAAGGCTTTATCTGTTATTACCTGATAATAGAGCCATTTTTGCATATGCTACAGATACAGAAATTTTATAACAATTGTAGTGTACTTTCAAAACAGTAGTTCAATCATAAAGAATTTCATAATTATAATACTTTTATTTTACTTTAAAATTCACTTCCTGCTTCTATTCAGAACTCAGCTTCTTCAGAATGTCAGAAAAGCAAAAAAAATTAAATACATAAATAAGTGACAAACTTTCCATATTTTTGTCCCTTTTCAATACTATAACTATTTTCAAATATGGTAATTTCCCTTAATGAAAAATATTTAACCTATTGTGTACAGAATAAAAGAGCACTGCTACAGGTGTGCATATACTTTAATTGTGTGTGTGTCACAATTAAATTGTCTTGTCATTAAAGGACTATGTGCAAGAGAATTGAACTTTAGCATTAATTTTCCACTTCTTCTTATGCTCTTTTCTCTGTTGTCAATCAGTTTGAGATGATACCTCCCATAAGGTACTAAGAGCCCCCCTCAGTATGCTAATGGCTTGATCTTGATCTTTAGTTTCACTCCAACTACTTGAAGGAGAGTCTCAGTTATACATTGTTTTGCTCAGCATTATGGTTCAAACTTTTCTTCCAGATAATCAATATGTTAAAAGAGACCAGAAAAGATTAATACAAGTTTAAAGATCGTAATAAATCAATTCTCTGAAGTATGCTCTATCAGAAGATTATGAAAACTTTAAAGACAAACCTGGAATTTTTCTGGTATTGAACCACTTTTTGCAATTTTTTGGAATTAGATAATCGATTATGCTTACCATTTTACTGTGATCATATCTTTTATTTTTTCCTGTTGTTTCTTTTTGATTAAATAATTTTCAATTTTTAAAAAAGTAGATGAAAATAAATTTTGTTTACTCACCAACTTACTATTTTTCTTTATAGAGCTCTGATTATATGTTTATGTCTATAGTAGGTTCACAATGGGAAAACTTTTGTAAGGTATATTAATATTTTGTAGACAGTAGTAATTTATATGACAATAGCCACTAATTTTTAATCACATTTAAAACTTGGAAGACATATTGTGTGCTTACTGAACTCATGTACTATTTGATTTCATTTATATCAAAACCTGTCCTAGTCCATAAGTTTCCATCATAAGAAAGGCTTATGAAAAATATGAAGTTTATTTTTATATGTAAAAGTCAAAATTTTTATCTCAGTATTTCCTATTCTTAACATATATATAAACTTTAATGTACTAAAGGTAGAGAAACAATGTAATTAAGAAATACTGAGAACAATCAATATGGATTTAAGGTAAAAAAATTAAAATCCTGTCTTAACTTGAATTTAGTTTATTATAAACCCAAGTCACTAACAGAATATGAATCCTAAATGAATAGAGAAGAGAAGATTAAAGCATAGCTGTGCTGAAATTATAAATGCAATAATTTTATTTTGATATACTACTTCTCTATTAATAGCTCTATAATAAAATAGTACCTATTATAATATAATAGAACTATATTAATAGAATTATAATACCTCTATTATAATGTACTACTATCATTCTACAATACTTCCATAAGTACTTCTACCATAGAATAGTCCTTCTGTATTAGTACATCTATATCACTTCTCTAATAGACATTACATAATGCTTCTCTGAATTTTCAATGAGACATAGAAGACGCTACATGTTTTGTGGTCTCAGAGTCAACATTTAGTCACTGCCTAGATCAGCCTAGATCAGCACAAATAAGAGAAGTTAATTCTCCCTTGTACTGTTTCTTATCTGGCCGTTAATTTGAGACCTCTCAGAGAACTGTAAAGTTGCTTGGCTTCTGCCTAAATTTGCTTGCAATGCTATTCATTTTTATTTTATAGTCAACTTTTTAAAAAAGAAGAGCTGAAAACAAAACAAACAAATCTTCCTTATCCAATCTAGAGTTGATGGGCAACCGGATTGTTTCCAAATTTGAACTATTACAAACTGTGCTGCTATAAACATGAGTGAGCATATATCGCTGTGGTACGATTCTTTTAATTCTTTTGGGAAGATACCCAGCAGGGGAATAGCTTGGACAAATGGGACTTCTAATTCTATTTGTTTGAGGTATCTCCACAATCATTTCCACAGTGGTTGCACCAGTCTGCACTCCCACCAACAATGAAGAAGGGCTCCTTTCTCTTCACAACATCACTAGCATTTGATATTAGTTGACTTCTTGATAGCACCCATTCTTTCTTGAGTGAGATGGATTTTTATAAAATGGACTACTCCTCAGCTATAAAGAATGAGAAGCTAGAAGCATTTATAGCTAAGTGGATGCACGTTGAGGTCCTACTCAAGTGAAATTAATAAGTCACATGTGTAAATACCGAACAGTTTCTCTGGTGTGAAAAACTAAAGGTAAATAAGGATCAAAATGTATGATTGATATTGTATAATAGGAAGGTCTAAAAGATTAGGGGAGTGGAAAGGGTGGGGGGAAAGTAAAAAGGGAAAAGAAAAAGTAGGTGAAAAGGAAAAACATGGAAACGTCTTAGTAAATATGGAAGGGTGGAAGGGATGAGGCAGAGTTGAGGAGTGGGGAAAAATAAGAATCAAGTAAGTCATGTAAGGGTACAAGATCCCAATGATGTAACCGTACTGTTTACCTAAAATGTAACAATAAACTTAATAAAGAAAGAAAAAGAAGAGCTGAGCTTTTTCGTACCTGTAGTATTAGCTAGCAAGCCAAACCACAGCTGGCTGACACCTTTATTTCCTAGATTGTCTCTCAATTTATTCCTTACTCTATTTTCTCTGCTGCTGGAGAAGTGAGGGGAAGACAAGCTCGCAAACTCATGATCAGTCTGAGAAGCATGTGAGATCTCAACACAAAGATAAACAAACTTCCCTTAAAGTTTAGAGCATCTTACACACCCATACATTCCACTATAATATTTTTTTTTTTTTTTTTTTTTTTTTTTTTTTTTGGTACCGGGGATCAAACTCGGGTCCTTGCACTTACAAGGCAGGCCACCGAACTGCTGAGATAAATCCCCGGCCCTCTGATAACCATTTTTGATGACTAAAATATCTGAGTGATTAAAGAAGTCATGGTTTTTCTCTAAATAAATAAACCAATAAATATAATTGTGAATTTGGAAATGTGAACATTATTTGTAAAAAAGACCTATGAAGACCTGCAAGGCACTTGATTAGAATGTAGGGTATCAGTAGGTTAGACTAGCAGAACACAAGTAAGAATTAGGAGGAAGGAAGCAAAGCAAAAACAAATGAAATATCTCATTCTTTATGGCTGAGTAGTATTCCATTTTATAGATCCTAATGAGATAATTAACAACGTGAAATAGGAAAAGGGCTGAAGGTGTACCAAAAGTGGGAAGGGTAGTGGAAAGGTAATAAGGGAAAAGAAAAAATATAAGAAAATGAAAAAAATGGAAATCAAGTGTTTGTAAATGGGGAGGGGAGGAGGGGGTGAAGGGTGGGCAGGGACAAGGGGAAAAAATGAGAACCAAGACCTGTCATGCAACGGTACAAGATTCCAGTAATGAATGTAACTGTACTGTATACCTAAAAATCTACCAATAAATTCAATGAGGGAAAAAAAGAGAAAAGAATAGTATTATAATACTACATTGCAAAGAAAGTTATATGTATGTGGTTTCTCTCTTTTAAAATCTTACTGTACTATTCTTGCTCTTCCTGTGATAATGTGAGCTGACACACTGCCTGCCTGATGAGTAGTGCAGCGAATGAGGTCTACACTGTAACACAAAATTAGGCTACTATGCAAAGGTTACTTGAACATAAGCATGGTGATATTTCAAAAATAAATGTGAAATATTTAAAAGTACATGTAGTTGCTGCATTTTGTTACTTTGTAAGCTGTTAGCCTGTATCTGACAGATCTTATGAAGTACTACATTTATGTGCATATTCTTGAAATTATTACTTTGATTTCTGAAAATTGATTAATTCTCATATTAGGCTAAAATGATGCACAAGTGGGCTGAATATTATAATTCTTCCAAATGTAGAAGACATTTGGTAAGAGAGAAAACAAATCACATTATTTTCAAGCAAATAGATCCAATAAATGAAATTTTCCATGTTTCAATGTTCCTTTCTCTACTAGAAACCATTGATTTCCCCTACTGCCCTGAGATAAGAGTATTCCAAAATACTTTTTCAGACATATTTTATTTTATTGCTCTCGTCATAGTTTTGGCTCATCGAAGCATATCTGATTTCCAATGTCATGCTACTGTTATAGATAATAAAACAGTACTGCATTCTCAAATTATTTTGCAAGTGATCTTATGTATACTTTAGATTGTCCCATAATTCTTTCTTTTCAAGTGCATTATACTAATGTATTAGTTGTTTTAAACCTACCTTTGTATTCTGTTCAAATAAGTTACAGGAATGTTGCAGTTAGCATGTATTGTCTTATTCATTTCTGAGTAATTCCTCACCTAAATCCTAAGAGGAAAAGAGATTTGAAGTGATAGAACATTGACTTTGTCATGATTGCAATAAAATAAATCTGAGAATGTTTAAGCCTTGATCCTTCTGCAAAGTCATCAAACTGTTCCAGTAGAGTTAATTATGATAATGTACCACAAATAATTATAGAACCACAGGGTAAGGTATTTTTCCTCACTCTGAAAACCACATGAACTATTATCTGTCAGAAAATCTAATTATAAGTTTGATAATAATCAGACTAAATGGCCAGATGACAGTCATTCACAAACTTAAACTTCTCTGTCTCACAATGTCTAATTTTAGTCTGTTCTTTGCCTTCACCTATGAAACATTAACCAGGCAGGAATCAGCATGCTAACATGCTAAAATTACTAGTTTGCAACCAAATGCGCTTTCTAAGCACACTTAATGACTGCTGTTAATAATTCATGGTGAAGGCAGCCTGGTGACTGTATAATATAAAAAGTGAATGTTAATAGTTTTAAGTTACAGTTAATCTTTGTTCTGTCACTTATTATCTGCAGTTCACTTTTCTTCTATGGACTACAATTTTTCTCAGCTGAAAAATATTAGGTAGTCTTATCATTTCAGCATTTTTCATTCTAATAATGGAATCCATATACTTCAGACTTTTTCATAGAAATGATATCACTTATGTTAAAAGTACCTTTAACTGATATGTCTCTCATGTATTAAAATATACCAGCTATTTAAAAGGAATATGTTGGCCTGGCATCGTGGCGCATGCCTGCACCCCTGGCACTTGGGAGGCTAAGGCAGGAGGATTGCTGTGAGTCTGAGGCCAGCCTGAGCTTCATGGTAAGTAGAAGGCCAGCCCGAACTACACAGCAAGATCCTCTCTCCAAACAAACAGACAAACAAACAGAAACAAAATTCAAATGTAACCTTACGATTATTATTTTATTTGCTGGAGGAAATTGTACTAATGCTATGTAATGAGTACAAATACAGAGTAAATGCATGTACAGTATTTCAGAATGAAAAATTATTCAGCTTTTTCACTTTCCCTCAGTTTTTCAGTTACAGTTTATAAACACAGAATATATTACATTTACAAAAAAAGAGAAATGTCAAGAAAATATACTGATTTGGAAAATGCATGGAGTCAAAATAATACTATTTTAATCACCTTTTTTCTTGTGACTCATAAGAAAACAAGATAACAATAGAACTGTATCTCTTAAATTATAAATATTATTAAATTATTTTAACATACATGTATCAAAATACATTCTCATTGAGTGTATTGCTATACTACAGTGAATTATTGAAGCTTTCTTCATTTATGTGTGCACGCAGATTTTAAATCAGAAACTAGTCAATGCTTTAGAAATCTGTCAAATCCATTGTTTCTCATTATTATAATGTAATCTTAGTACACAGATACAAGTCTTTTTTTTTTTTTTTTTTTTTTTTTTTTTTTTTTTTTTGGTTTTTTGAGACAGGGTCTCTTTATGTACTTGAGACTGACTTGGAACTCACTATGTAGTCCAGGCTGGTCCTGAACTCACAGCGATCCTCCTGCTTCATCCTCCCGAGTGCCAAGATTACAGGCATGCACCACCACATCTGGCTTGCACGTCTATTTTAATTGTCTTAATTATTTAAAAGTATCATGTGCACTAATATAATATGGTATAGCACTAAATTTAATCTCATCTACTGCCCATTACAAAAGTTGTGAACTTTTATTTATTTTCTCCAGATCAGATAATTATGACACTGAAAAGTTTAATATATTTTTATTTACATTTAATAAATTGTTTCTTCTCTAACAACCTTTTTTACAGTGTAAGGGAATACATAATAATTGAGAAAAATGCTCTCAAGGCCCATACAGTTGTGTGAAATAAATCTCATACACACACACACACACACACACACACACACACACGCGTTTAAATATCATATAGTTTCTCTAGTGTGAGAAGCTGAATGTGTAAATGAAGCCTAAAATGTATACTATATATTGGGAAATGGGAATAAAATGTTCAAATGGTGAGGGAAACAAGGGAGGCGGAAGGGAGAGAGAAAGGAAGGGGTAAGAAAAAAGTGAAAATAGAAGGAAAAAATGGAAACAAAGCTTTTGTACCTAGAGAGGGTAAGGAGCTGGGGAGAAAAGGGGAAAAAAAGAGGCTGGATGTATGATGTACATCCTGCAAATTCCCTGTGATGAATGCTATCATTATGTGTGCCTAAAATGCACCAATAAATGCTTTGCTATATAAAAAAGAAAGTGCTATATTATAAAAAGAAGTGGATACACTGTGATTTTACTTATAAATTATTTTAAGCATAGTTTGAGTTTCATGACACCAAAATAAGAAAAAAATTTAAAAAGTGTGTCTTAGCACATACATCTGACAAAAAGTTAGGAAATTTTATGCAGTATAAAGGCGCTCTGAATGAATGAATCATCACTAAAACTATGAAGTAAGATAATTCTCCATTTTGAGATTTCTCTTTTAAAGTTTAACTTGTTAACTAATCAGTTCTGATCTAGGATATTAAATGTTTGCACTTTTGGGGGGAAAAGCTATGTTTAATCTTAGATTAAAATAAATTTAAATATTTTATACCTGGCAGGGAAATATTTATTTATTTATTATTTTTGGTACCTGGGATCAAACTCTTCACCATGCGCTTGTGAGGCAGGCGGCAGAACCACTGAGCTACATCCCCAGCCCGAAAATATTTTGTTTTAACGCAGAGAACAAGTGCAATCTCCTGTCAATGGTAACGTAAATTTCAATGTCAGTGTGGTAGGCATATTTATATTACCATTTTATAGATAAGAGAACATGCTTAGAATTTTATGGAACATTTCTAAGGTTACATATACACTAGAAAGATTAACATTTGTACGCAAGTCAAGGTGGTGGTCAGACAGTATCTGGAAGAATGTATAACTGCAATGTGAATGGCTCCCTCTGTCCTGAAAGAAGCTCTGAATAGAGCACCCAGTGATTATATAGCAAATAAAAAATTATCTATAGGTATACGAAGCAATATAAGGCTACTGGAGTCACGATCTGCTCTACTTTATATAAACCTACAAATTATATTTTGTCTTATTTTCTTTCTTTAGTGTTCTGCTCTCTATGATAAATCAAGTGTGATTTCACCAATTTCTTACATTACTGGGATAGTGCTACCGGTATCACTAGATGCTGCTCACTAATTTTGGGAGGTCACCAAAATATTGCTTAGATGAATGCTGGTTGGACAAAATATGCCGTATTGATTTTTAACATTTAAAGGATTACACAAAAAGGATATTGAAAGTAACGTACCTGTGTGCATGGGCATACATACCATTTGAGAAAAGTTTTCAAGTCATTTTACAGATGGTGTTAGGATAAGATAAGGAGCAAGTGAATAGTACAAATAGTACCAATTCTAATCAGCAAAGGTCTAAATCAAGTTGTGGCTTCTGTTTTATAAGGAATCGATATGGGTATGCCACTAAAGATACAAATTTTGAATGTTACTCAGTATTTCACTGGATAACTTTTTCTTTATTTTTATCAAAAATTTAAGTTGAAAAGGTTTTATGTGTTTTTGAAGAATTTAATTATATATTCATTTATTTATCTTTACTGTTCCAGGGTACCCTCCAACCAAGCCTCACCTTGCAACATCACACGAGTCCCCTGTTCCAAGCACCTCCAAAAAGCCCCACCAGTGAGCACAAGAGGCTTTTGGTATACACCCAGATATAAGCCATAATATTATTCAAATTGTCTGAAACAATAATGAACACATATCCTCCATTGGAAGTATGTAATCTTTAAGGAAGATAAAATATCATACATTCCTACCTATCATCCACAAAATAAAGTGTAAATTTGAATATTACTCTGCACACAAAACTCACTAGGAAAATAAAACTAAACACGATGACTATGGTATTGAAAGAAAAACAAAAATTAAAAAGCAGATATTTTTTAAATATTCAAGAATTTAACTGAAATACATTGTTAAATATCAAGCAGAAAGCCAGGTATTTTGGCACCTGCCTCAAATCTCAGCACTTAGGAGGCTGGGATAGGAGGATCTGTGAACTGAGGACCGGACTTAGTTACAATGAGTTTGATACTGTCTCAAAAAATAAAAATTAAAACTAAATAGTAAATAGGAAGAGGCTTTTACTGATGAAATGAAATTACTAACAATATTTGAGCTCAGGCTGGACACTTTCGCAACATAGTAGAACGCTATCTCAAAAGAAAATAGAAAAAAAAGGACCACAGATGTAGCTCCATCTGAAGGCTTTGAATTGATTGGTCAGTACGAAAACGAATACATATATTGAAAACTAAACTAAATAAAAATTAAAAATTAATTGTACAGGTCTGGGTACAGATTGGAGACGACAGAGGAAAGAATCAATAATTTTGTCGAGAAATTTAAAGAGTGCATAATTTGAAAAGAGGGCTAAAATTCAAGTAAAAAGAACAAAACCTTGAGAATAATAATATAAACAATACAGTAAGCAAACATTTTGAACAATTTTATGCTAAGTTTGATAGCTTTAATTAAGTGGAAGAATATTATTGAAAAATACAACCTACCAAAAATGATTCAAAATGTGTAGAATATTTACATACTACTATGTTGAATGAAGCATTACATTTATAATACAAAACTATCTCACAAGGAAACCATCAAAGTCAAACGACTTCACTAGGGAAGTATATTAAATATTTAAGGGCCAATGACTACAATGCGATGCAAAGGCCAAAATTGGAAGCAGAAAAGACGTTACTCAGATAATTACATTTTACAAAAAAAAGAGAACATTACATGTTGATATTGCTCATGCATAAGGGGTAATTTTATAAGAAAATTATATATCATTACATTAATAAATTAAACAATATATCACATTATATACTAATATATTTCTAATCTAGAAATGTATAAAAGTATATTATGGCACAGTGTTTTTTTTAATTTTGGGAACAAAAGCATGTTTAAACATACAAATAATGTGTTACCCTATCACATTTTCAGAATTTATTAGAAAACTAAATTACAATATTTCAAAAAAAAAAGAAGACTATGTTGCCACCATTTCAGATTTTTAAAGACTCCCAAGAAAACATAGGCAACATCTCCAATTTGATGGAAGGAAAACTATTGTTAACAGAAAATAGTGTTTTCCTCCTCTGTTTATCCATGCAGGTATTGTAAGAATACCAGTAGATGGCTGAAACCACAGATAGTACAAAATCTTGCACAGAACATATTTTGCTATACATACGTACCTACAAATAGTTTAATTTATAAATTACATGCTGAGAGACTAACAATAGGATAATGAATGCACTGTAGTAAGGGTTGTGTGACTGTGATCTCCCTCTCTCAACTGCCGCAGGGCAGGTAATATGCACCTTGTGGAGTAAAAGGAAAATTCACATCCCAGGTGGGACAGAGCAAGAGAGAGTGACATGTTATCGTGTTATTCAAAATGACCCTTTCAAATTTAGAATTTTTTTATTTCTGGAATTTTCTATTAATATATATATATTTTTTTACTTGGTTCACTGTGGTTAACTCAAACCTTAGAAAGTAAAACTGTGGGTAAGGGAGGACAGCTGTAGTGAAACAAAGAATGCGTGTTCTGTAAGATTTGAGAGAACACTGTCAATTCTGCTACTCGTATTGTCCTAAAAATCCTAGAAAACAAAATAGCAAGTCAACAAGGGAAAAAAACTGTAAAACCTGAAAAAGAACCCAACTGTTTACCACAATAGATGTTTTTCACCAAAATAGCAATGTTTAATAAATGCATAAAATAAGTATAATTAGAATATGAAACTAGAAAAGTTGTATGGTATAAGTTCAGGACTAAATTCAGTTATATTTTTATTATTTTAAATTATTTTGATATATTTAAATACTAGAAAATTAACTTGAATAATCAAATTTTAAAATACATAAACTTCATGAATAAATTGGATTAAATATCCACAAGACCTCCATATATAAAATTCTCAATCATTTTACAAGCTAAAAACAAGACAAAAGCAGTGATTTGCAGTATTCATGGATTTGAAAGCAATAATGTCAAGATAAACCTTCTTTTTAAACTGACTGATGACCATAATATTTCTTCTCAGCTTTTATGGAAAATGAGAGGCTGCTTCAGAAATATAAACTAAAGCAGAACTTTTTTCTAATCCATATTTTGGTTTGATAACAAAGTATATTCTTCTAAATTATCATATTTTGAAACATATTCTGTATGTGTACCATTAAAGTCACTAATGCTGCCTCAAAAATAGACTGTAGATCACTTATGAGACCACAGTGAAGTATCCTTAGTCATTTTCTCACATGTGTGGTTAACTAAATTTTCATAAAGTTTTCAAGGTAATTACATCAGTAATGAAATGTTTCAATAAATAATAATGGAATATAGATAGATGCATAGATACATAGATAGATATTTCATGTATATGGAAAATAATTAATTAAAATTTCTGCTATTCAAAACATTAAATTCAAAGTTAAGATGCCAATTAGGAGAAAATATTCAAAATGCACAGATTTGCAGTCTGAATATATAAGAATCCTTAGAACTCCATAATAAGTAAAACAGAATTTTAAAGTAGGCAAGAAATTAGACATTAAAAAAAGAACCTATATAAGTGACTAATAAGGATATGATATGATAGTCTACATTATGGCCATGGAAATATAATGTCAAACTAGTGAGATGCTACTTTGAAGCCAGTGGAACAGCTCAAATTAAAAAGACACTCTGAGTGCTACTGTAAATATGGAGCAAATTGCTTGAGTGTGTAAAATTCTCAACTAAGAAACACAAGTTGAACTTTTTCTTTTTTTTTTGGTACCGGGGACTGAACTCAGATCCTTGCCCTTGCAAGGCAGGCCACCAAACCGCTGAGCTAAATACCCAGCCCTAGTTGGACTTTTTCTTAAATAGATAAGCATGTATTAGAATTATATATTCCAACAGTACAATCCCTTTCCTACTTCTTTAACCCTTCAAGATAGAAAAAATAACTACCAACAAAAGTTTTATACAAACTTTAATCATAGAAACTTGTATTCATAGAAACATCAGCCATGATATTTCCAAACAGGAAACAAATTTTATGTGAAAAACTAAACAAACTATGGCACAATCTCCTACAGCAAATAGCAATCGACTGAGTGTTTTTTTTCTAAACCAGTGATATAATTCAGATGAATGACAAATGTATCACATTGAGCAAAGATAGGAGATATAGGAGCAAACAGTGTAGGATACCAATGACATATATGTATGTTTAGAAAAGGTTAAAAAAAACTATGACCTAGAAATATTGTCAAAATGGGAATAAGGAATAAAAGAGGATTGTCTATGGGGAAATTTTTCTGAAACTGAGAAATTACATTTTATATACACTGCTCAAAGCTTATTGAACCACGTGCCTCATATATGTGCATTTTTACTATACATACATCATACTCCAATGAAGTACATAATCACATAGTCAGAACATTAACATAAAACATGAACTTGGAATCACACCTTCCTGAAACAAAAACTGGAGCTCCAAATTCTACTTTTTACTTTCTTAATGCTCCAGTTGAGGATTATGTGGAAATATTGTGTAGCACAGTTTCTCAATCTTGGTTTTATTGACATTTAGGAGTGAGTTATTATTTGCTGTGTGGCCCTGTCCTATCCCTTAAATGATATATAGCAGCATTCTTATCCTTTACCCAGCTAGTATGGTCCCACCCCCAGTTGCAACACTGAAAAGGACCTCTGAACACTGTTTAATTTCCTGAGACTGGGAGTAAATTTCCACACTGAGAACTGCAGAGTTGGCACAACCTACCTGTGGACAGACAGATGGGGATGGGTTTCAAAAACTGTCACTTACCAACTTTGTTTTTATTGCTTTTCAGTTAAGATTATCATTCTGTTTGTCTTCAGGTCAACGTTCAGCAGAAATGAATTATTTTCCCTGTTTCACATGCAATACTGACTGTAAGGAAAATCACTCTACTAAAATAGCATCTCATGGCTGCCCTACTTTACAAAGTTTACTTTAACCTTTTATAGTTTATAATCTCTATTTTATAAATTCATAATTTGTAACTGAAAAAATCAGTCTTAATTTATTTCCCCCAAAAGGTTAATAATATATAAATTTGTCTAGATTAAACAATTTATTCTGCTGTGTCAAAGATGATTTTTTGTTTTACTGCTCTATGTGTCATAAACAAGAAATTCAACATATCATTACAGTTCACTGTAAGATGAGAAAATATAGAATACTTGATTTTAATACATAAAATATAAAATTCTTTAGCAATTATTGATATAAATAATTATGAAAATATCTTTTTAAATAATTTACAATCTCTAGAGCTGTAAGAAAAATTAAAAGCATTTTTGAAAGATTTATAAAATTTAGAAAGAGGGTAGGAAACATAAGTAATTATAATATACCTGAATTGATAAAATGATCATTTTTGTTCTAAACAGAAATTTAGGGAAATGCTGAGAAGATATAAAACTTTTCATAGTTACAGGTGATACAATAATCTTTATATTTTGAAAAATTAAAACATTATACTCTACCAGTTCTTACCTAATCATTAATCAAGTATTTGTTAAGTATCATATGTCCATTTCAGTACTTTAGTGAGTATCCTCCAAAATAACAGTTTCAAGCTAATTTAATATAGTTAAAAGGGTCAGCTTCCAATGACAGATCAGCTACAGACAAGTTACAGTCAATTCTGTGATAGCAAAAAGCATATCTAAAGCAATTGCTATAGACAATAAAGAAGAGTTGAATGACATATGTAGATGATCAAGACCATGCAAAACAGGGAAGAAAAGTAGGGAGTAACTATGTCAAACAGAACACAGCAGGAGTTCTAACTCAGAGTTCAGCTTGGAGTCTTTGTGTCGCTGAGATACCTCCGATTCTATCAGGTGGCCAGGAGTAATTGGGTATCATGTGGCAAAGCAAGGTAGGAGAAGTCCTTTAATGCTCAGTGGAAGAATTACACCTCAGTAGATATTTATCTCCAGTTACACTGAGATACTCAGTGGATAAATATCCACAATTGAGAATACTTAGTGGATAAATATCTCTAGTTGAAAATAATAATATCACGCAGCTGATACTATAAAATGTCATGACATAGAAGAGTATAAGGAATTCTGAAAGGAGTTATTCTGATTATTAAAGAAATATCACAAATCAGATTTGTCCATAATTTATGAATGCTACAGATGCTACTAAAAATAGATTCTGGATTTTCTCTTTTATTATTCACATTTATATAAACTAATCAAATGTATAAAATTAACCTGGTGATATAACTGCAGTGAAAATAAATTTTGTTTTTATAAACATGCACACACATTAAAAAACCTAGAGCAAATGCTTTTTGATATATCAGAGAATTACATCCGGATAAACCCTTCACGTGTTTTAATTATCATGTATTGAAAAGCATTCGATCTCTGTAACCTACTATAAAATAGAGCTTAGCAATACAGTATGCTACCGAGTATCCATTGTCTACCCTTTTTTTGTCATCACGTGTCTGGCTGGAAGCTGTGGCTTGCTCCTGCCAGCCAGGACTCTAAGAGTATCACATTTGTAGCCCAGGAAAAGATCAAAATAAAAACATGCAAGGGCCAGGTATTTAGCTCAGTGGTTCTGCTGCCTGCCTTGTAAGCACAAGGTCCCGAGTTCGATCCCCGGTAC
>NW_022900924.1:27612162-27632870 GCF_012274545.1 Fukomys damarensis
AAGAACAAAAGCCAGAGATTCAACCCCAAAAAAAAAAAAAAAAAAAAAAAAAAAAAAAGGCAAAAAACAATTTCTACTGAATGGTGTCAGTTGTGCACCACTGTAAAATTGAAAAAGCAGTAGTGAAACCTCTAAACTAGGAATTTCCATAGTTCCCTGACTCTTGAGGACATAATATCACAATATTTATAATATCAAGGGAAATTCATTGTTTAAAAAAATGTTTAATTGAATTAATTTATTTGAATTTTAATTGAATTTAATTATTTTTAAATTATATTTAGGACCTTGCACTTGCAAGGCAGGCAGAGTCCCACTGAGCTAAATCCCTGGCCCTAGAAATGTGTTGTTTTAAAAAGACTCTGATTATCTAACGCAAGCCATGAAATTCCTCACGTGAGAATAGCTTAGTTAAAAGATAGATCTTGTCACTCACAGGTTACCTGAGAGTGCTTAACACACCTGTTTGGGAGAATATTTGACGAACTGGTCAACACTGTACATTTTGGGTTATCTGGGGCAACTTTCATGGCTATCTTTCCCTTCACTTTCCTGAGCAGAGATGTGTTTTTCCATGCATCAGATAACATTAAATCAGGCTGATGGGCATGAGAAAACATATTCCTACTCTTGACTAAATCTGGAGACACAGTAAATGTGCAGGTTAAAACGCATTATCACAATAACTTAGTCCTCAAGGCAACCATCTATTTCCACACATACTTGACCAACATTGTCAATGTACTTTGCAATATAATGAGAATAAAATCAGAAAATATTTTTTATAAACATTCTATGATTTCTATTAATTGAAATTCACTACATAATATTAAAAAGCCCAAAAATGTAAAAAGATACAAAAAGAATGAAGAATTTCTATAGCGTTAATGAATTCTGCATCAGAGATAAAGCAAAGCTAGGCGAAACACACAAAACTAGAGAAAAATTACAAATATCGGCACTTACCCATATTTTGCAAAATTTGCCCAGTGTTTCATTATGGATCTACTCAAAATTTCTTCTGCTTTTGTGTAATGACTTCTTCTTTCCAGAGGTAAACCAAAGACAAATTCAATTTCATAGCCATGCATAACTCCCATCCACTCGGGCCAAGGAAGTTTGGAGGATCGGTGTTCAAAAGAGTAGAAAAAGGCATGATTTCCCAAATCTGAGAAGGTTTTGGTAAACTGCAGAGCAGGGCATATAATATTATAGTCCCCAACAACGTCATCCAAGGCTTCTCGGTAGTTTTCAGGTCTCTGGTCATCTAGCCAGTCTGCATAATGGAAAAGGATTGATTCCCTTCCAAATTCACTCACTCCTGGAAAGCATATTTTTAAACCTTCTTGAAATTCCCTTCTATTTATAATACTGTTATTATCTTTGCTAAAACCGGGAGCACCATATACTAGAAAAGCTGTCCCTTCATCTTTATTCACACCCACCAAGATCTGGGTTTTTTTTAATTGTCCAAGTTGCAGTAAATTCTCTGGCATGTCAGTTAGAAAATCACCATCTACAGTTGGACCAAAATTTACTGACAGGAGAGTATCGTAAGGGAGAACAAATACTTCATTCAGAAGAATTTCCTGAGGATCTTTACTTTGAAGGCATTTGATTGTCTCAGTCTCAATGTCTTTGGAACAGCCAATAAATTTAGCCAATGTCAATGTTCTGTTCCTAACTTCATAAGGAGACATTACTGCCCAGGGTGCACTAGGGGACCCACTTTGCAGAATGGCTCTGGTGAATAGGGGATGGCTTTTAGAAGAAAGCAAATGAAGCCCAACCGAAGCTGCTCCTGCACTTTCTCCAAAGAGAGTGACACTTCTAGGGTTCCCACCAAACGCTGCAATATTGTTCTGGACCCACTGAAGTGCCAACTGTTGGTCAAATAGACCCAAGTTTCCTGGAGCCTCAGAATTTCCTGGTAAAGCTAAGAATCCTAGGGCACCCACTCTGTAGTTCATTGAAACCACAATAACTCTCTCAACCAGAGCCAGAAACTTGCCATCATAAACATATAAAGAGGACGTCCCAGTTTGAAAACCACCACCATAGATCCAGATCATCACAGTAGCATTTTTTGGCTTCGGTGATGGAATCCACACATTAAGATATAAACAGTCTTCACTGAGGTCTGTGTTTGGATTCCACATCTCTGATCCTTGGAAACCTGGGAAACTTTGATCTATGTTTTGATGGCAAGAATTTGCATATTTTGTAGCATTCCAAATTTCAGACCACTTGTTCAGAGGTTGTGGCTTTTTGAATCTAAGACTACCAACAGGTGGTTGTGCGTAGGGAATTCCAAGGAAGGCAGTGACTGTGCCACTAAGAACTGGCACGTTCATCCCTCTGACTTTTCCACTACTGGTTGTAACTAAGGTCTCTTCTTCAGTGTGGGACTTCCCGACAAGCACGCAGGACAGAAGAAACCACAAAATAGATGAGGTACTGGTGGCTGCATGCTCACTTTGCATATTGATCTCTGAAAGAAGAGTAGAAAATTCTATTGGCATCATACATATTGTGTTATAAATTGCTGCTGCTGATTAAACAAAATGTAGTGGATATTAATCCTACATACATCTGCTACCACTAAGAAGACCTGCGCAGTTTAAGAAAACATAATGAAGATGTTTCAGATTTTAATCTAGAAGAAAAATTAATAGAATGGAAAGCAAATGTTATTTCTTTTTGGAAATATTCATTATCAAATCACTGTAAAAACATTTTATATCTTAGGAAGCTTGACCCAAGAATATATAATATTTATTCTGTGCCATACAGAGCCATATCAAATGTGGCACTTCTTATGTTAGATATAATTTCTACCTCGGTTAGTAGAAAAAACATAAATGCATATATTTTCTGAAATATAATGACTGGGTCGCTTGCAGTCTATAGAATTGTATTTCTTGTCCATGGAATTCTCTCTGTCCTTTTCTATTCAATGGTCCCATTCACGGTCCCTTTGCCTACTGATTTCTTTCTCTGTACAATCTTAGTCAAGCCATAAAAAAGCATTTAGAGACTTCATTCATAGAACGTTAGGCAACAAAGATACTGTATTGGGAATGTATTTTACAAATTGTAAAAAAGCTCACAAACTCGTTTTCATTAAAAAAGAAAGCCTATGTTAAGAGATCTGAAATTGACAAAGGCTGGAGATATATACTAAGGAATTTCTCTGAAACTTGAAAAGATAAGGGGTTTCTTGGCCTGAATTACAGTCACAATGGCAAGTATTTCCTTGACCCAGAATATTTGTGTCTTAAATCAGCCTCATTCACTAGTGTTCATGAGAGAGCTATCATCAAGTATTTTTTGATTCCAACAAAAATCTGAATAAGTTAAACATGGGGTATAGCACTTGATTAATAATGACTTTATTTATATGACTGTATATCATTCTAGCAGTATCAATATGCACTGAAAAATATAAAAATACATAAAATGATTGTTACAACAAATTCTGTTTTTAAGTCAACTCACAGATTATTTTTTTTATACATTCTGCTTTGGTATAACTAAATTGTGTTAGGATCAATAAAATATACTATTAAAACATACAATATTCTTACACTTTGTACATTTATGACATTTAAATAATTAACTATGACCAATATAATTTGTTGTATTGTAAATATTAAGAAGAAAATAATCTCTAGTATTAATAATCTAAAGGTTCTGGTCACCTGACACTAACGGAATTTAATATTTTTGACAGGAGTTAGAGGCACTGCTACTATGTCTTTTTTATTCTTTTTTTTTGCTGAAAGTTACTAAACACATTAAATAAATCATGTGAACATTTGGAGAAGCACAAAGTAATATGAGGGATTGTTTTTCTTTTCTGAAAATTTACTTTGTCAAGGAGAATATGATACAAAGCTGGCTTTCTCTCAGCTGCATTACAATAAATTCACTGCAGCAGCCCTCTTTGACCTCCTTCCTCACTTCTACTTGCCTCAGTGAGTGGCCTTTTGAGGTCAACACAAGAGCCATTTGTGTTTTTTCTGCTTGGTTTTACTTAAACATTAATTTACCTTTAAAACCCAAACACAAAATGCTGATAAGTTTTGGTCTCTGAAAAATTTTAAATTTTGTTCTATAAAAAGTTTAATGATTTTATTGCAAAGCAACTATAATTTCTACAAAATATAGTTGCTTTGTGTGTAATTAACACATATGATAACTTCATTTTTTATTGTTTAAAATAGCTGCTATAGCATCTAAAACTGTAGATCATTCTCATGTTGCTCAATTTTATTTACATAAATATTTTGTATGTTTTTTATTATTTTGTGTCAAGTAGTTCAAGATTTTTACAGTACTATCTATGTGATGTAAAGACACTATTACTTCAACAGTAATATACATGAGTTTTTATTTGTAAATAATATAATTAATAGGACTACAAATGATTGGGGCAAGCACGTATCTATTGAAAAGACAACAAGGCAGTTCTCATTCACTGGTTCCTGTTGAAGATCCCTATATTCCATATTAATAAATCTGTACTTGATGTGGAAGTATAAATATACACACATGCTCAACATAGTCTAAGACTTTTACACCTGGCAGTAGCACTTTGATTAAAAAAACATCATTTTGTTTTACTCAAAGCTCATCACACATATTTAGATGAAATAATAAAAATATTTAAAAAGAAAAAAATGCTATTAGTTTATATATCTAAATATTTAATAATAATTAAAATATTCAATAAAACTTGTACTGTTTCTCCTATGAATTCTGGTATCATTTGCCACTGCAGTTAAGCCATTAAATTTTGGGGGTACACAACATGTTTAAAGAATGAGGCCAATTTTCTCACCATGTACAACTCTATATCTGAATACAATCAACTAACCTACTGAAGTAGTAATTAATATTTGAAAGAAAGATGTGAGCTTTGTTTGGAATGTCAAAGTAAATTAATGATGTGAGAGCCAGAAAAATTCCTGAAGGATAAAGAATTTCAAGTGCATCAAAGGCTCCAGGATATCAAAAGTTAATGATAATATTTGGGGACTTGTAGAGTTTTAAAAATACAACTTTTAAGACAAAAATGAGAAAATGTATCTTTTTGTTTTTCATTTTAAATATAGCTTGAAAATCTACCTTTCCTATAATCACAGCACTCTGGGATGTGAAGCAGGAGGATCACAAGTTCAAGCCCAGGTTGGGCCACTTAGAGAGTTAAAGAAAACCCATCTCAAACAAACAAAGACAAAAAGAAAAAAATATTAAAAAGGTTTGGTGATGTAGCTGAGTGTGAAGGCCGTGGATTCAATCCCTAGTACTCTTCCTCTCCCAGTTGACACCCCCAAATTTAAGTGACAAAATTCCCAAGCCAAATCTAATAATATGTAACTTTATACTATAAGATGATGTGATAAAATGATGGAAATAAAGAACTATTATGATATATTTGCCATAATTGAATATTAGCAAATATGCAAAATAATGGGCTAGCCAGTGACTATATAAAATATTCATAAAACTGCCTCCTGGGTATCAGGTAATTTTTCTATATTTGAAAAAGTTACCTTTAAAACACATATTTTAATTTGAAAACAATCTTATTAAAGTATTTGGCAAAGAGCCACATAGATGATATTAATATGATCTACACAAGCACCACTAAAGCACATCCGGTTAAATTTAAACAAATAAGTCTTTATACCAAACCTAAAAACTTGTTTTGTTGTAGGCTATGTGAAGTGAGCAGTCAGAGAAGTCTGTTTATAAATAAATTAACTGTGATGCTCTCTTTCAGGGACCCTTCAGATATCCTTTAGGCACTAGGAGGTTGTGTACTGGTAGAAGATGTTATATTAGTTATGAGAAGTATGAGATCTGTATCTGTCCTCAGGAGAAAAATTCACAAAATTTTATTGTAGAAACAATTTGAACATTCAATTACTAGATTTCATGAGTCTTCTTTGGAACTCGAGCCTGTTCTCAGGATATTATATGTTCAACTATATTTCTCTGTGACAGTAAAGATTTAGTAAAAATGAACAGATTTTTAACAAAATCACCAAAACAAAGTTAATATTTAATTTAAATATGTTATTATTACCAATACATAAATTAGGACCTAAATTTGTAAATAAGATGTGATTTGTTAAAATATTATTAGCTTATATTTTACAAAAATGATATATGCTGCTATTGGACTTTTTAAAAGAATTATATAACATGAGACAATGCAAATTAGTAAAAACACAAAACCTAAAAAGATAGAACAGAACTTTGAAAATCCAAGTAGAAATTATATTTCAGTTCCAAAACGCCAACCTATTTATTACTCGCAGAGAACTTTAAAGACACCATAACATGCATTAAACCTTACTCTTAAAGGAAAATTATTGTCCTTAAGTAATATTTAATAGAAATATAGTTGCAATTACCATAAGTACTAGTTTAGACTAGGCATTACCTTCTATTGATAGAAACTCCTAATACAAATATATACATAAAAGTACAAAAAACATACATAAAAATGTATTGCAAATAGAAATCTAAGCAATGAAATAATGTTGTTCAACTTTCAATATTGCATTTATTATACTTTTAATGATTAACCCTATGGTTAGATTGGAACGGATATCAAAAGTAATGGCAGGTTTACAAGATCTTAGGAAAAGCACAAAATCTATATTTGCTTATAACTTGATAATAATAAAAATTAAAGTAAATGGATGATATTTTGCTGCAATTTAAACACATCTAAAAATACAGAGAACAAACAGGGCAAAGGAGAAAAGTTTGTAAATCAAACCAGGAAATAGATTTTCCTTTTACTTAAAGGAAACTTTTGCCTCTCATTTGCCCGTCGATATTGTGAAAGTTTCAGATTTCAAAAAGTTGATTGAGGAAAGTAACCTTTTAGATACTCCATTAGCGATCTATTAATTTTAACCTAACTAACAAAAAAGGGAGGGAGGAAAAAAAAATAGATGAAGTCTGTCCAAAGACTACTTTTGTTAATCTTTTAAGAAGACATTCACTAATCAGTGCATTTATGGGTAAAGCAACATAAAATGTTTCTCCTTAGAGCAAACATTCTAATGGAGCAGCTACTCCACAAGGGCTATTGCCCTTTATACAAAGTAGACTAAATGAGTCATTTCCTCAGCAGTTAGACACACGGAATCCGCGTCCCCTTAGAAATAGAGTGATCAGCAGGTGCCTGCTCTTCTGCTTCATCTGTCCCGTTTTCCAGCTTCAGTGACTGTTTCTCACAAAGCACCAAAGGGACACAAAAAAACACGTGAAGAAATCACACCGTTCCCACAGAATGAGCTTCACAGTAACTTGCAGTTCTACACAAAGGGATAAATTCAGAGGAACTTACCCGACTTTCTGCCTAAAAAGATGACAAAGTCTGCAAAGAGCGGAAAGCATGTAACACTTCAGGGGAATGCAGGATGCAGCTGCTGCTCCAGCCTGTAAATTGGACTGCACTAACATTACAATCAACTGTTACTGACAAAGCTCGCGAGAGTTGGCAGCAGCAGCTAGATCTAGAGGCAGCCAATCTTTACTTTCTGACATCTGTTCAGAGGCTAATGGTGTAAATGCATAGTGATTCATTTACAAAAATAGCCACTCTTTTATGGCTGAAGAAAAAAAGAAAAAAAAAAAGGAAAGAAAGAAGCTTCTTTAACAGAAAATGCATGGGTTTTAACGGTAGCAGAATTTTCAAGATTTTTCTAGTTTTCTTATGCTTATCTTAAGATTTAAAGGTGTGCACACTGTGCTAAAGAAATTCTACTAATGAAGTTTGTTATAATATTAGCCTGTGAAAATTGTGTAAAGTACACAAAAGAGAAAAAAGGAAACAAAATCTTATTAAATATAAGTTATGCAAGTCAAAAGATTAGTTATTCCAATATCAACTAAGTAAATGTCTCAGATATGTAATTCCTGTCAAATCCCACACTTCAACAGGTTTTTAAAGTCCTATGAAACCCACTGTTGTGATAATTTACTCTTCAGGAGGTCCTACAAGTAGACATATATAATAAAAAGCCATCGTTTTCTGGCCACCACAAGGAAAATGCACTTAAATATTATTGAACTCTTTAGAAAAAAATTTTTGTCACCTGATAGTACATGCTCTGTGAAGAATATATTTATATCTTTCAGGATTATCTTTCTTGAAATACATATTTAGGAAAATTAAATTTAAAAACTTAGTAAACTCTTTAATATCTAACTTCTTAAGGCAGTTTCATTCCAAATCCTCTTATAAGTAAACTTCTTTTTAAATTTCTCACCTTTAGACTCTTTAGGCATATATTTGTACAGAGGTTCATTTTAAGTATTGAATACTTTGCTAAAATTTCAAATATCCAAATATGAAAACTGGCATTTGTTGTGATTGTCTTGTACCAGTCTTTGCAACTGTCAATTTACATCAAATGTCTTAATTATTCCAACAAGTATGTTGCATATTATTTCCATATTATGTTTACATTTATTATATAAATATACTAACAATAATATGCATAAAATCTACATGTCATTATTTTGTTAATATTATTAACTACATTTCCAGATGAGGAAGTTAAAGCTTATAAAAGAGAGATAATGGGGGTGGGGATTTAGCTCAGCGGTTGGGTGGCCTGCCTTGCAAGCGCAAGGACCCGAGTTCTCCCTGGTATTTTTGCAACTGTCAATTTACATCAAATGTCTTAATTATTCCAACAAGTATGTTGCATATTATTTCCATATTATGTTTACATTTATTATATAAATATACTAACAATAATATGCATAAAATCTACATGTCATTATTTTGTTAATATTATTAACTACATTTCCAGATGAGGAAGTTAAAGCTTATAAAAGAGAGAATATGGGGGTGGGGATTTAGCTCAGCGGTTGGGTGGCCTGCCTTGCAAGCGCAAGGACCCGAGTTCAATCCCTGGTATCAAAAATTAAAAATAAATAAATAAATAAATAAATAAATAAAAGAGATATAGTTACTATATATACAGTGGACCCTCGAGTTATGACTCATCTAACATATAAACAACTTGGGTAATGATCAGAATTTTAGTTTTAACTTATGACTAAAGTCTTGAGTTAAGACCCAAAGCCTGGCTGCTTGGGCTTCCAGATGGTCTCAGATGCAGATTTAATCCTTAAAGAGTTCTGGAAGGAACATTACAACAGCCTTTCCTGTGTAGGGTTAATTGAGAAATTCTGGGCCAATTTTCTCTAAGGACACAGATATGGTTGGAAGAAAGTGTGGCTTAAAATTGTACAGGAGAGATTTTGAAGGCAAATGATCAGCTTGAGTTATAAGCAGCCCCAGAAAGAGTTGAGTTCATAAGTCAAGGGTCCACTGTATTCCACTACTAATAGAATCAAACATTAAGGCAGATTTGTTTATGACATTTCATGCCAAATGCTTTAAAAATGCTAAAAAATTGATTACAAGCATATTTAATACATATTTAAATCTATGCACCAATAACATAAAACCTGACAAGTTTTCTTTTGCTGGCTATTTTTACTTCAGTGAACCACCGTTAGTGCCTGCTCCTTTAATTCATCTTGGATTATTATTTCCTAGCTAAGCCACATTGTTAGATGCATTACATCTATTCGTCCCTAAAGCATTTCTTCTTCCTATGTACTTAAAATCCTTTCTTTGTGGTTCAAAGTGCAGCAGCTGCTTTGCTCCTGTGGTGTCATTTTTTCACACATCCGGAGGGAAGATATAGGTCACACAGTGAGCTCATTCAGGGTTAGTAGGCAAGAACTATTCGCTACTGGCAGCCTTGGTGGTTAATGATCCTGCTGTTAAGCCTTGAGTGTGCCTTGTAAGTGACATTGATGAAATGCTGTAGGACTCTTGACACAGCATTAACACTACTTAGATTTTGCAAACTTATATGCTAGAGTTTGGAGCTGGATAACCATTATGATCTTGGCCTATGATTTTTTTCAGTCGTCTGGAAACTAACTAAAGTAGATAAACTTTGAAACTTGATTTTACAGGATTTGAGAAACAAGGAAAAAAACATGGAAAAAAGATAAGGAGCAAGTTTATTTCTTTATAACCTAATTTACTTAATTGGCTCAAATCAACACTTGTCAAAACGTTACTCTCAGAAAAAGTGTATATTCACAATTCATCAAATCGTTCAGAGTGCTCTTTAGAAATCCAGATTTCAAAGTGACATTCCTAAACTTTGGGTTCAGTAGATCTAGAAGGAATCATTTAAACTGGTCTCTTAATTGAGATTGATTAGGAAGGTTCCAGACTACCCACCCTGAGATAAGTCCCAGAACCTGGCTTCTGAGGAAATTGTCCTACCCACTGTACGATTAATCTTTATTCATCCCTTTCCTTATACACAACTAAACCTTTTACTTAAAGCTAATTTGAAGTTATATTATATATAATCTTCTGTGGTCTGCTTTCATATGATCCATTTTGAGATTTGCAAAGTAATGTTACCAAATAGTTTTCTTTAATCTCATTTTATTGTCTGCATTACAGATGCACTATAATTAGTCTAACCTACTCTTGCTGCAAAGGAAGATTGAAATTTCTACTGAAAATGGTGATATAAAATGGATATAATTGTATATTTTACCAACTATAGAAATTATCTTTGAGAGTATAGCTTTATAATTATATATTTTAAAACATGCCTTATTGTTTCTGAGGAATAGTCACATCAGAAATGTTCAAAAGCTGTGTATAGCCATATGACCAACTACCTTCATGATATACTGGTAAAATGTACTCTTGCTGTAAAAAAAATGTCTCTCTTATGTTCAGATGACAATGTTACTTATTCATTTCTATTTCATTTCACAAAAATAGGACTATGTGTGTTTAATTTGTATGCTATTATGATTGACCATGTTTTGATATGTTTATGTTTCCCATAATGTAGCTTTTTATTGTCACATAATTTCAAATTTACAGAAAAGTTTCAAATAAGGGTAAAGAATTCATGTGGACTCTACCTATATTCACCAAATGGTAATTTTGGAGTCATTTTCAATACCATTCTTTTCCGTATACTTGTATATACTTATTGAGTATACGTTTTTCTACACATTCACTATTTATACAATTGTCCCTTGACATTCACTGGTTCTAGTTTTCCCATGGATATAAAAATCTGCAAATGTTCAAGGCTTCTCTGTAAAATGGCAGGGCATATGCATTTGGCCTATGTACAAACTTCCATACACTTTGAATCATCTGCAGATTACCCATAGTATGTAACATAATGAAAATGTCATATAAATAGCTGTTATACTTTATTATATAAGACAGAAAACTATAATTTTTTTAAATGACAGAATATTTTAGAAACAAAGTTTTCAACAATCTTTGGTTAAAATAGACAAAGTCAACAACTAACAACTGATTTTAAAATCAGTAGATGCGTGATTGATGGAGAACTTGATTTTGGGATATTATGAGAAAACACAGATTATGTGTGGAATTTTATAATGTAAAGGGTGAATTTTAGTATCATGAATACTGGAATCCACAGAGTACAATGTATACAACATCACCTACTTTATCTAAAAATTGTGTTTAAATATTTCATCATGGAATTTGAAAATATGACTTGTACTATACATGAAATTAAGAAAATAATGAACAAAAAAAAAAGGCCCATATATTACAAGTGAAGTAATTAGACTCCTAAAAGTGGAGTTTTCTAGCCTGGCCTTGTAAAAAGCTATTAAAAAAGTGGTACCATGAATCTTAGGAATACAATCAGACAATGTGAGCAATGGATGTGACTGACTATCAGAACGGACACTTTTGGAATCAGTTCTGGAAATCTTCATAAATTCTAGATATTAGCTCAAAAAAGAATGAATGAAGTTAAAAATCCTTGATTAAAAGAAATAGGCTTATAATACACTATTAAAACTTTAATTCCACCATAGTAAACACATACAAATACACACATAAACACACACAGAATTTTTGGAGGGAGGAGTCAGTTAATAATGGTTATTGCTACCCAGTGAGTATTTTACTTCAAAATTGTTTCATTTTTCCTATTTTCTAAGTTGCTGTAGTATAGATACTGTTTTGATAAGCATTTATGTATTTCCAAATTAAATTCATTCTTAAATTTAAAATATAAAATGAAATGACCTGCATTTTATACTCAAATGACGTATGAAGGTATTTTTAACCCAAATTTTTGGAAACAATTTGCAACGTGAATTATGTTTTAGAGAACCAGGAAAAACAAAGCTGCCTAATTCATACTATCAGAAAAAAGTAAAATTCATGGTAAGACAAGTTAAAGAGGAAAAGGAGGAAAAGAAGGAAGGAAGGAAGGAAGGAAGGCAGCAAGCAAGCAAGAAACAAGAAAACAAGGGCTGGGGGCAGAGGTTTTACAGCAGAGCAGGTAAACAAAATCAAAGGCAGACAGAAGCTAAAGAAAAAGGGACTGATTTGTGGATCATCCCTAAAAAGGACTGATGTTGGGAAGCTAGATGTATGATAAATAGTTCTAGAACTTTAAAGTATTTGTGAAGAGGTGTAAATCCTTCCTGAAAATCCTCAAATTTGTTATTAGAGACTAAAATTATGTTTAAATGCCTCTGGACCAAATACATCTGCCTGTGACTGCATATATCTCTGACTATATAATCCACATGCTAGAGAGACAAAGGCTACAAAACTGTGAACAGCTAAGTTTAAGACAGTGGGAATTTCTTGTAGAAGAGAAACTATGTGATATTTAAGCCTGTGCATCCCGTTTGTTTCACTAACATTATGGCCTCAAGGTGCATCCATTTCCCTACAAATGACTCGTTTATCCTGTATCGCAGAGTAGTCCTTAATTGCACATAATACAAACCAAAATAAAAGACAGATAATGGGAAAAAAGGAAGTTAGATCTTTTGCAAAAAGAAAGGGAACCAAGAAATGTAGGAGAGGGTGGGAAAAGCAGAGATGAAAGGGAAGAAAAAATAATTATCCATAAAAATGTGTTCATTATGTACTGTAAACATGTAATAATAAAATATATATAAAAAAGGAAATGAAAAGAGAACAGCTGTACTTGGTATAAAATGCAGTGTTTAAGCTTGTGTATTTGTGATAAAGCTAATTTTAATGTTTTGCAATATTTCTCTACTTTTGTAATTTGAAAATTTTCTTAATTTGCATATAATATATTTAAATAAAAAGTAAATTTGTCATAAACAAATTTGACCCTCATGAAAGGACATTTTGGAGTTATGCAATGACTAGAGAAAACAATTAAAGTAGAACAAAACCTAGCATTTTCCACTGCAAAGACTTGACTTCAAAATCAGGATAATCTGTCCCTGTCTCCTTCAATTTTTGTTCTGCGCCAATCTTTCCATCTTGTCCTGTTTCTCTTTATACTCTGCATTTATTTCCAGATACATGTCACTTTGTTGCTTCTTTGAAAATGTATTTTATTACCTCAGAATGACTTTGCTGATGCTAAAATTGAAACCTTGTTTTCTATGGGGATAAGGAGTAAGATTCAAAAGTCACAAAGCAGAAAAATGTGAATTTCAGAGATTCACCTCTGTTTTGGGAATGGGTTAGTAAGATGATGCCAAACAGTCTGATGTTTGGCTGAGCACTGGATTGCTAGTGAATTACTTCAGTTACTAAATATAAGCAGGCACATAATAATTAATCTTGCTCTGTTTTAGTACAATCTGTATCTTAACATTGTTTTTTCACTTTCTTCACATTTGATTGGTAACTACTTTCACAACATGATTTTATCATGCAACTGAGATTGACTCAGAGTTATGGTATTAATTACATAAAAACTTTTTTTGCTGACCATGAAAAAGAACACAACTTGCTACCTCCAAGTAATGATTTTAATTTTGAGTTCCTCCTTAAACACATCAAATGATACTTTAACAATTTTTTGTAATATCATCTCTCAGTTAGATATTTGACTATATTTAAATGATCAATATAACATTAAACATATAAATTAGTACAACGAATTCCAATAAATATGACTTGAAGGGTTGGTCTATTTGTAGGCCTTAGAATTTTTCTACAAAGATATATAAATATATATATATATATATATATTTGTTATTTTTATGCATAAATTCTTAATATTATGTCCATGTTACTCTTTGTAAATAGTAAAAAAAAAAGTGCTTGAATGGTTAGGTTTTTGTGCTAACTTTAGTGTGCTAAGGGAAGCCTTAATAACTGACAAATAATGTTTTTCAGGAGTATATATGCATTGATTTTAAAATTTAGGAACTTAATCTCAAACTCTGACAGCTGGAATAATGTATCTCCCCTAAAAGGAAACAAGACAAAGTATGCAGCTAACATAAAATTTGAATTTAATTTTGGTGTTTTATGCTGGAATAGTTTAGTTCCTAACCAATAAAATACTGGACATGTCTAAGAGAAAGAAATGAAAAATATTAAATTTCTCTGATAGAATAATATTTTGATCCAGTTTAAAAAGTAATCATTCATTAAAATATACCAACAACTAAAACAAAAGTGTTGCTAAAGATGAAAGACAACATTTATTGGAAAAACATGGTGTAGAATTAACAAAAAGAGCAGAACAAGATTAGATTTCTAACTGAGGAATTGAGATTATTAAGGATGATGAGAATTTACTATGCAAATGAATAAAAAGACAGTTGTAAGGAAATACACTCTATACATATAGAAAAAATGTAGATTTTTAAAAGACTCGAGGCAGTGTCCATCAGAAAAAAAAAATCTTACAATAAAAACTGACTGGTACAGAAAATAGCAGATTGAACTCAAAGAGAATTAGTGAACTACAAGACTCTAATTTTCTAATTTAAAGTAGAAAGTGAAATTAAATGGAAATATATTAAAGAGAGATGAAAAGTAGAGTATTTGAAAATGATTAAACATGTTGAAGCTATAAATCAAAATCATGACATAAATCCCAGAAAGAAAACAGAAGAATGGTAAATTTTTCAGGATTAGTGAAAATAAATTAATGTTTATTTGGAAAAGAGAACAATTTTAAGCCCATACTGGAAAGTACTCATAAAATTATTCATAAACAAAGTAATTAGAATGACAATGGGCTTTAAAAAACTAATCATGTATTCCAATTATCTTCCATATGGTCTCAATTTCTGTACACACGCAAAATTTTCTTTAATGTTGATATTTTGGAATATTAATTAAAATTTCATTTATTCCAAATAACTATTTTTCAATCAACTAACTACTCAGGAAGATTGAAAAATAAAATTAGCCATTACAGGCACTCAAAGTTGCTGTAGAACATTCATATTTTTGGAAAAAAAATTTCTTCAATTTGGATGGGGGAATAATAATTATAGCAATCATTATTTACTGATTTATTTTGAGCATATATTTATTGTAAATTTAGTTTCCATAATGTATGAGATTGTATGAACCATTTATTACCTATCACTCTTAAATTGTGCAAAACTTTATAATTTTCACAATTTTCTAAAACATATTTTGCTACTAGACAAGTTTGTATTTTTGACACATAATAATAAATTTCAGAAAATTTGATAGCAAGAGATAGGAAACTACAAAAGAGAAGTCCAACAGTTAATTTTTTGGAAAAAAAAATCATAGTCAAACTCAATCATCAAAAAGAAAAAAACACACAATACAAAGGATAACTGAAGGACATAAATTACAAAACATATAAAGTGTCTAGGTCATCAACTATTTCTCTCACTATTATATATATTTTACAGATAGGGCTACTGGACAGAATAAAGTTTATTAAAGATCATTTATTCAGTAAGAAGAAGAGAGGGGATTTAAATTCTATAATCTGGATCAAAAATTCACATATTATTTTTAAATTTTTGGTATAATTGAAATCCCCCCACAAATTGGAAACAATGCATGCATTTAATTAATGAGTTAGGATATATTCAATTAATGAGTTAGGATATCCTCTGCCTTGGTATCACCATGATCAACATACTGAATACTTTTATCACATCCAAACTTTCCTGGTGTCCTTTTTTATGCTTTTCTGTTGCTCAAGAACAGTAACAATGCGACCCGTCCTTTACATTGACTGTAAAATGCACAATGCTCTGTGGTAGAGAATAGGTATTATTTTGCACATCAGATTTCTAACATTCTTTTTGCATGAGAATATATATCTATATATTCCACTCAGAAATAATTCACCATTTACCCCCGCTTGCAGCCCCAATCAGCTGCCACTCAGTGTTTGCTTCATATGCTATGGTCTGAATATGTCCCTCAGTGTTCAAATGTTGAAAACTGAGACACAGATGCAGCATTGGTGGGAGATGGTCTGTCATTAGGGTTTTGCTTTCATTAATGGATTAAGATACTTATACATAGGCTTGCCAGATGGGGTTTGTCTCTTACTACTCTTACTGCCATGTGAAAACACAGCATTATGACTCTCTGGAGCAAGAAATGTGCAAAATGCCATTTGGGAAGCAAAGAGCAAGTTTTACTGGATATTAGTACCTTCATACTGTAGTTAGTCCTTAGAATGATGAAGAAATAGTTTTTTTATTTATAAAATATTCATTCTTTCACGTTCTCTTATAGCAGCACAAATAGGCTAAAACATTATGGAAAGTAAATAACAATGTTTGTTGTTCCACGATATACATTAAAGATATATCTTAGATATATGCATCTTAGTTACTTTCTCCTTGCTAGGACAAAATACTCAACACCAACACATTAAAGGAGGAAACATTTATTTTAGTTTCCAGTGTGTAGAGGTTTTATTTCATAGCTGGCTGGCTCCAAGGCAGGGCAGCAGGGCAGAAGGGCTCGGCAGAGGAGGAACAGTTCATGGCATGTCAGGCAGGAAGCAGCCCCAGCAGCATTAGCAGCAGCAGCAGCAGACTCCTTTGATATTCCATCCAGGTTACGGCCGGTTGGTTAGTGCCACCACACTCAGGATGTGACTTTGGTCCTCAGTAAATCCATCCAGCAACACCCAGAAATGTAATTATCGATGTTCTGATGGATATTATACACCCATGATCTAGCGTCACACATTCATGAACCAGCAACCTTCCCAAACTCTCACACTGCATGAGGCTTTGGCAGGACACCTAGATGTGAGCCGTAAATATTTGCCATTGTAACAGCTGAGAGAATGACAAATGTTCATATAGTGGGTTTCTAATGTGCATTTCCTTGATAATCAGTGTTATTTTTCAGCTTTTGATGCAACTGGTGACCATTTATATATATAAATGGTGGCAATATTTGGTCACCATTTTTATATTTATATATTTATATTATAATATATTATTACATATATTTAAATATATATATTTATACATATATATATGTACAATTGGAAAAACACTGATCTGTGTCTTATTTCACTGTTTTCTGCTAAGTTGTAATTTCATTCCACACTGTCAACTAGTTTGAGTTAAAGCAAATTGCACTGCTAAGGTGAAATTATTTTTGCTCTTACACATATTTTCTTGTTTTTGAAGAGAAAGTTTATACAAATTTTGGTACTAAAATTTATATAGACCTTTTTTAAGGCAGAAACTATTTTACATCTTACAGATTATACTTGAAAGAATTATTACAGTTTGGAAGTAGGACACTAAGTTGAAAGTAAGTAGTAACATATAAAATGCTCAAGAGAGTAAAGAAAATTATGAAACACAATGCAACTGGCATGTACAATAACAACAGGCTAAAAACATGATGAACCAATCTTAACATATGTTAATTTCACAAGATTAAAATAATACAGAATTTAACTGCTAAAGTGCAATAAGTGGATTTGGGAGGCTGGTCATAGTTAAGGTAGTAAAAAAAATCTGTATTGTTCTGGAAAAGTGTAGATATATTAATTAATTTTAGACTTTTTCAGTTTTAGAAGGACAGAAACAAAATTCTAAATGAATATAGAGGCAGTAACATAAGAGAAAACTCAGTAAGTCAAATGGAAAAATTTAAAAAGATAGCACAGAAAACGTACCAAAAGAAGAAAAAAACAAAAAAACTACAGCCTGAAATGATGGCACACATCTGTAATCTCAGCACTCTGGGAGGTTGAGTCACAAAAATTGCAAGATTGAGCCATTCTGGACAACATAATGACTTAGTTAGACCTTGTCTCAAAGTTAAAAATAAAAACACCTAGGTATGCAGCTCAATTCCCAGTATGGAAAACAATAACAACAATAATGAAAATTTCAAATGCACTGACCCAAACTAGATCCAAATATAATTGAAACATATAAAGGGGGTAATGTTGACTTGTTCTATTTGAATTAAATGTGTCAAAAAATTATAGTACTTTTTTGTTGAGAAACACTACCCCCAAATAATAATGCAATCATTTTAAACATATAAAATGGCAAAAGTACTGCCAGATAATTATCATTTTAAATAGGGGTATGTAGTAAATGACTTAAGGATGATAAAAAACAGAACTAGGGAAAAGGTAGACAATTATATGATGATGGAAACATTAATTTTATGACTATATTCAGAATCTATCACCCAATACACATATTTTGTAAAAATAAAGAACACACTCTATTACTCAAAGGAATATTTGCACAAATACCTTTATTGTGTTTCTGAGAAATCACCCCATTAAGCACATTAAAAAAAGGAATCTAGATTTTTTGAAACTCTACAGTAAACAAGTTGATTATAAAACAAACACATAAACTTTGAATTCCAAAGTTAGAGAAAAATGGGACATCACCTCAACTGTGCTTCTATTATACCACAAAACAAGATACATCAAATACAGGTAGTTGCTAGGACAGAGCAGGTTTTCTGATGATAATTTAATTTAATTAGAAATCAATAACAAAATAATTACTCTTTGAGGATGGAGATTTCAAAACTATCTATAAACTAACCCTGTATCAAAAAAGGATTCAAATTATTTAATGTGTAATGATAACACTCCTACTCTTTGTAAATTAGAAGTAAATACAGGAACAGGGCTTTAGCTCAGTGGTTCCACCGCCTGCCTCACACGTACAAGAACCCATGTTTGATCCTCGGGACAAAAAAATAAAAATAAAGAAGAAGGAAATACAGGGCCTTGGAAAAAGATCATAGGTGAGTAAAGTCCTCCTATTACTTTCTCCCCACAGACAAGCAGGTTGAACATCTATTCACACACCAGATGAACTTCACAAGGGCTAAGGAAATCAAGTAAGAGAACATAGTGCCTACTTTAGTGTAACAACTGCAACAACAAAAAGGCATAGCGAAGAAGACGGGATGAAGACTAGACTGTGACATAGCTCCATCAGTTTTGAGAAGCCCAGTGCAGAGTGAGACCTCATCTGCTCGGAGGAAAGAGAGATAAAATCCAGACCTTAGACTTTAAGAATTAGTACCAGTATCAAGGCTACCTCTTGGGCAAAGAGTCAGGATCCTATGCCCTAACAATACACACAGACTGCTCATAGAACTGTTTTTATTCAGGTAGCTAAATGCCTCCCACCTCCAATCTCGGCCACGACCATTCTACACTTGCTTGGTAGCATCACTAAAACATCAGAGGAGTATTTTCCTTTGGAGCTCAGGGCAAGAACTGTGATGATGAGAATTTGTGCCCTTAGGAAGAAAATGATTGTATTCAAGCCAGGTACCCAGAAACAGACTCTATAACACTAGCATTAGGGAGAGAACTGTGTGCTAATGGGTCAGACTCCCGTTTGACCCTGTATCATGTCCAGCTGTAGGAAAAGTCTTGGGTACAGACCTTCTCTCCCCAAGACCACGCAACTTCATATGACTCAAGTTTGACCCATGTAAATACTGGCTTCGGTGGCCCAGGAATTATTTTCGTAACACATCTCCAAAACTAGGGTGCCTGTCACTAGCCTGTCTTACAGCCAGGTCTCTAGAACTGCCCTGATGCCAGGAAGAAAGTTGTTCCCCAGTGGGATGGACTCATCATCAACGACTAAGAATCTATGGGGAGCAACAAAAGCAACTAAAAGCAAAATGAACTAAACAGAACAGTTAGAGCAATTAATATCTACACTGAGAATCAGACATTAAAAACATAACACTATTATTACATATATTTTAGGAAGCTAGACATATAACAAACTAAACAATTAGTAGAAGGAAAGAAGTAATAAAGATTAGAGTGAAAAATAAAAGAAATACAGACCAAAGAAACCATAGACAAAATCAATGAAAAGAACTGTGTTGTTTTGCTTTGCAGTGATGAACAAAATGGAAAATTGGAACAGAAAACAACAAGTACTCTTATTTTCAAAGATTTCCATCCATAGCCATTTAGCCCTATTATTTTTGGGTCATTGGCAAGGGAATACATCATGGCAGACGCACATCACAAAGGAAAGCTACTAGCCTCTTGCCATTCTGGAAGCAAAGCAAGGAAAGAGCCATGTCCTTAACTGTACTTGAAGGCAGGCCCTCAGGAGTCTCTTCCGTTCACTGGCCTTTGAAGCATCTCTCAATAATACTGCATTCTGGTGATCTTGATCTGTCAACAGCTGGGATTTTGCAGGACTTTAATGATCCAAACCACAGCACAGGAGATCAATAGAAATCAATTACAAGGGCTGGAGATTTAGCTCAGTGGTTCCGCTGCCTGCTTCCCAAGTGCAAGGTCCCAAGTTTGATCCCCGGTACCAAAAAAAAAAAAAAAAAAAAA
>NW_022900924.1:27633083-27690111 GCF_012274545.1 Fukomys damarensis
GAAAAAAAAAAAAAAAAAAAAAAAAAAATCAATTATGTACTAATGATATGGAAAAGAAGAAGATAAGATTTTGAATGTTTACACCCTAATCTGATAGTAATATATTTTAAATATGGCTCTGATAGCCTATATACTTTATGTGTATTCAATTGACTTCTCACTAATTGGCAATAGTTTATAAATATAGATAATCAGAAAAATATTTGTCTTCCGTTGTTGGTCATTTCTGTTTCCCAAAGCTTCGGTTTTGGTGTCCATAATGATTGGGAGTCTTTTTCTCTCTTTTAGTCTTAGAACTAAAGTAATCAATGAGAAGGGCTTCTGTTTCTACTTTAAATGATGTTAATAAAGGGTTTTCAAAAGCAGGGATCTGAAATGTAAGGGTAAACTTGGAAAGATTTAAGATCAATCACGTTGATGCTGAGGGAGGATACATTACTTTTGAAGCAAGGATATCAAAATCCAGTAAATGAACTTATAATTAGTCTTATTTCTATTTTTCCTCCTTTTCTTCTGCTTATCTACAAAAATGAACAAACATTTCAAGTGAAATTCATACTCAGTGCTCATGTTGTTAAATATGCCTGTGTGAGGTAAGTATGTGAGATAGAAAGAGAAGAGATATATTTGAGTCAACAGAACATGTTAAGAGTTAAAGTTCTGTGTTGAACTTCTATTTGAGTTTACAGAAGGGATGTCATTTTGCTTATCTTGTACTCATAGCACCTTGCAAATGCCTCCACATGTACTAAGTACATATAAGAAAAACTTTGTAGTTACTTGGCCAGAGTAACTAATGCATAAAACATGTAGATATTTTTTTCTTTCAATTGCCTTAAACGTACTCTATGCATCTTTGTTTAAGAGCTTCACTGTTATTAAGAGAACGTACATCTTTTTAACCCTTCTCATCCCTGGTGATATCTTTCAAAGCCATTCATCTGTTATAGCTGGTTGCATACTATAGAGATTTGTTCCCCAAGGTTTTTTCTAAACCACTTTTACTCCAGCTGGATACATTCAGAGACATCACTGACTTGAAAATTAGACATGTTACTTTTGTCTAAGGAAACCAATGGAATATTAGGAATATCAAATTGAGGAAAATGTTCTTTAAGTAGTCACCTATAACCCCAAGGTGTATTATGCTGACTGTGGTAGTCATGAAGTAGAATGGCAGAGAGGCATTCCATGGAATATACTGGTGCACTTGTGCATTAGTAAATGCAGCTATCACCTATACCTTTCCATTCTTACTTTGAGAAGATTCATGCAAAACTTGACCGAACACAATCTTAAGAGCTATTATTTATGACGTTTTAAAAGTAAATTATTAATAATCGTGTCTTCAGTTTTCACTTGAATTTTGTATTTAAAAGAACTCAACTCCTAGGAGTGACTATATTTGTTTATAGCACTCCTGTTACATGTCTATTTCTTTTTAAAGTTAGAATTAAAAATATGGGCTTTTCTACTAAGCAGTTTAGTGACAAATTGCATAAGCCCCTGCTAAAAGGTGAAAATGAGTCGATGTGAAATACTGTGATACATTCCTAAGTGATACAGAACAAATCAGAACTCAAAGTCTTCAGTAATACTTTAGTTCAATGATGTACCTGTTCATGAGCTCTTTGTATTAGATAGTAAACAAATGTGGCATTGTTCTTAGGGCATGTGCATGTGATAAAACACATTATCATCACTGAATTCCTGAAAACATGTGAAACTAAGGGTGGTGCACAAAAGGCGGTGGGGAGGAACTGACTGAACCATAGTATACACAAGTCTACATCTGCTGAAATGAAACCCATTAGTAGGTACAGCAAATACGTACCAATAGCAAATGTGGGAGAAAAAGAGACTATTCTGTAAGCATGGTAAGATCTCAAAACATTTCATTGGAAAGATTACTTCTCACCATATTTCCTTAAATGAACGGCCAAAGCATTTCATCACCAATTAGGATAAAGCAGAACATGGTAACACCCTGGCATTGGAAGGATTTATTGACTGTGCTGTCTGAACTGTTACAAAGTGATGCACATAACTCTGCTTCCTTCTGCGTACACATCACCTTACAGCGTTTCAGCTGTGCTTAGCAACAGAATGCCAGATGGCACGAAGACATCAATTGATTATTACTCAAGAACAATGTCACCCACCAGCACAGACCACAGACAAATTGATAATGACATCGCTATGTTCATAGGCCTGCATAAAGAAGCCCTTTAAATGGATTTATGGGTGTGTTTTTAAAATGTGTGCTGTTTAGAAACTTACGGAAGGATAACACTGCAAACTTAATTTTGTAAGCACGCATGTTTTACTAGAATCATTTAATATGTAGATTTCTTGTGTAGACAAAAGTAATAAAACATTTTCCTTGTTTCCTTGTTTCCATTTTGAATCCAAAGTATTTCCCATTTTGCTTTTAAAATGCATCCTTAGCCAACATTCTGGGATGATGAGTTAACAAAATCTTTGTCCTGAGAAAAAGACAGTAGAAAATTTGTCTGAAGAATTCTGGAATCCACAAGCTGTCAGCTTGAGTTATTTGTCCACAAAAAATTTATCTTATGAGGAGGTCTTATCTTTATAGAAGGCATTTACTAGTGCATGTGCCACCATTTTATGCCACACATCTTCAATGGCTTGCTCTCAAACCATGTCTGTACGTTGTTTCTGATGGTCCCAAATGAGTGCCATTCTGTGCAAACCACACAAGCCTCTTTACTGTGTCTTAGCTTTGATAAACAAGTTCTTATGTTCTTTTTTAAAAATTTGCTGAGAAACATCTTGATGCTAGTAGCTTATTTTCAAATATATTTGAAGAGATTCTGATATGAGAGTAAAATTTCTATTTCAACAAATATAGTTTTTCACTGCTTTGATGCAGTGCATGAATTGCCCATAAGCATTGTTTCTGATAAAAAGTATAATTACTTAGGTACAAATATAAAATTGCCTTGGATAGAAGATTGATGTACTCATCTGAGTTGTTGCTAAAATGCCTCACATGCTATAAGAAGAGCTCTATTGAGAAGATCTGAGAGTATTATTGGAAGAGACAAGTCCATGGACTGGATTCCTTTTGGGTTTGATGTTTTACCTCTGACAATGTAACTCTATTGTCTATAACTGACCGCAATGTCTCTTGGAGCACACATTTTTGTTGATGGTGGAACAGAGCAGGGCTTAAATTTGCTTATTAAATGTAGTTTGACTTCCTCTGGTCTGGTAGTTAATTCCATTTAAATATTCTGTAAGGGCTGGGGATTTAGTTCATTGGTTTCAGCACCTGCCTCTCAAGCACAAGGACCCAAGTTTGATTCCCAGCACACACACACACACACATACACACACACACACACACAAAATGTAAATACAAAATTAAATATTAGTAGGACCATTTTTTTTCTTCAAGGAATCTCTTCCTGATAAGATTTTTCAGAGTGAGTACCTTGTTGTACGGTTTCAATTTTAAACATCTACTGCAATCTTATACATTAAAGACTAGGCCTTCAATGGAGCTATGTTCTAAGATGGGGCCTTTGGGATTTGATTGGCTCATAAGGGCACTACCTTTGTGAATGGATGAGTCCATTTATGATTTCATAGTTTAATAGGTTTTGAGGGAAGGACTATGTTGTAAAAGCAAACTCTTTCTCTTTGCTTTCTGGATGCTATGAGTTATAAAGCTTTCCTGCACCTTGTTCACCTGCTATGAAATACTGCCTTGCCACAGGACTAAAAGCAACTGGGCCACATGACCACGTATTAACACTTCTAAAACTGTTAGCCAAAATGTATCTTTCTTCTTCTTTTTTTTTTTTGGTACCGGGGATTGAACTCCGCTCCTTGCACTTGCAAGGCAGGCCACCGAACCGCTGAGCTAAATCCCCGGCCCTCTATGTTCATTTTAAATCATTTATCTCAAGTATTTTTTCATGGTGATGGAAAGTTGACTAACGTGCTGTTTGTCGTTTTCCTGGGAGGTATTATCCATTCACCTTTTTGTCCTCACTGGCCTTCACACTGGCAGCAGCTCTTGAACTGATATCTGCTGATGGCTTTCTGATCCTTTCTGGTTTTAGACCCTTATGCAGTCACTAACTGACTGTGACTCTGTAGTTTCTCACAGTCTCCGCTCACAAAGTTACTTCATTTCCCTCTTCCTTTATTCCAACTTGGAGAACTATGTAGGCCATAGCTTTTCTTGGTATTATTGTCACAGCATCAAAGACAAAATAAATAAACTTGGCAGCTCCCACATGCTGAAGCAAGCTCTGAGGTCCTTATGACGCACATCTCTCTGCCCAGACATCTCAGGCTTCAATTTCTAGCATTCTGTGATTAACATGCATCTAGAGGACAAGGTTTTTCTTCTATTTCAGCTTAATTGTTGCCTTAGTTCAATTTTTCTTTTCTCCATCTATGGCCTTGAGTCTATTATCAAAGACTTCTTCAGATCTTAACAAGCTTCTATTCTGTATGTTTGTATTCTTGTCACTGATCAAACATCTATTTTTTAAGGCACAGTAAAGTTATTCTGATACTATTTACATATTACTTCATCTCTATACTTTGATTTGGTAAAAGAGCTTTGCCCAGACCTCTAAGCTTTGTCTTGATATTTGAAAAGTAGCTTCTAAACTGTAGGAAAAATAGTCATTGTGCTTATTACATTTCTCTAGATTACATATACTCAATCTGAAACTCAAGAGTAAATAAAAATGCAGTATTTGGGCTGTATTTAACTTTCCTATGATATATATGTATCCAGTATGATACAAATGAGATTACTGGGAATATAATTCTATTACTTAATTCGCACATTATTGGCATAGTTTCATCCTACCTCATCAACACATTACTTACATGAGATGCATTTTATTCTAGAATTTTTTCCTTCCCTCGTCATCTTGATGTCACTTGCTGTCATCTCTAAGTAAAACTAGGTAAAATTTGGAAGCTAGAGTTGTTATTTCCACATGTGAACACTAGAGGGCACTATATCTTACCCAAGAACACTTGTTTTCAAAGTGATTGCACATCAGAATTACCTGAAAGACATATTAAAGCAGATTTATGGATTCCTTCCTCAGACTGTCAAATTCAGCAAGTAGTTCAGGGATTAGCCCAAGAATTTACTTTTCCTTGACAAATAGCTTTGCTACCATCCCAGTCAGAGATTTATTTGAGCAGTTGTGCATCATTGTGGCATTGTGAGTTATAATTACATCTGATTCAAGAGTGATACAAGTGTGTTAGTCCTAAATAATGGGGAGACTCCATATGATATGCTTCTCTGACTTGCTAAGGTATTTGAAAAGTGACTTAGTGTCTACTTTCTCACAGCTGTAAAAGTTTTCTTGCTTAGGTATTGAATCCAATATTTTTTCTACAAAGTCTAGACTTTTCAACTGTTCTGTAGGACACAGCCTCAGATTCTGTTTGGACTCAAGTTTGGAGTCCAATAGAGAAGATTTAAAACTTGTTTGTTAAGTCTATCCTCTTTTTCTTTCTGATATTTTTCCTGACTATCCTGCCCTCTCCTTTCAGGTGTGTGTGCATATGTGTTTGTTGAGGTGTGAGTGTATTTTCCTGAAAGGCCATGGCCTTACGTTCTAATGACTAGAGTTCATACTGGAATTGACATTACCTCTGTGGTACAGATGTTGAGCTTTACACTTCATGGGTTTGGGATTGGACTCCATAGTTTAGTGATTTAGGTATTTCCTGCTTGTAACAATTTAACTTTGTGACTCTCTAGGGTGATTCAGAAGGCTGATGTGAATTCTGTAAGTAAATATTGAAATGTCCACATTGGTGAAATTGAGGGAGATTTGAAAAAATGTTCATCATAGATGAGAATCACTTCTTTGTTATGATTGACATGTAAGCTACAGGAAATTATTGATCAAGGCCCTGGCCAGACAATAAAAAGAAGCATAAGTTACATAGTTTCAAGCCGTATTGTCCATCTTCTGCATGCTCATGCATGCGGGTATGGTGGTCTATGCTAGCACAGCTTATGATATTGGATTTATATCCTCCGTAAGTCTCGGCCCATTTTGTAGCTTCCTTATCTTCTTCTAACCCATTTTTCAAGCCAGAATAGATATCAGCAGTGTCTTCCTGGAGTTAAATCAAATGTCTCCCTTTATCATTTCTCCATTTCTTCTTGTGATTCAAAGGTATGTCCTGCTACATTACATCACCTCCTTTGTGATTTTCAGAATATGTCATTCTCTTAACAAAGATCAACTTTTATACATCATGTTTTCATTTTAATATATGTTCTGAAAAGCTTACATGTAAGAATTTTCATACTGAGTTACTCCTATAATAAGTTTGAAAGAGGGAAAACATAGTGCAGGACTAGGACCTTAGATGTAGAAAGGCAGTCACTTTGATTCATTGCTGTAATTCCAGATAAAGATAAATTAATGCATAATAAGTGATCTAAAGATGTAAAAAGCATATTTATGAAACAATGCTCCATATCAGAATATCATGAAAAAATAAGATCCTCTTAGTAATTAGACGTGTAGAAAGTTCCAAGATAATTTTTCCTTCTTAGATAGACATGAAATTAAGAGAAACTATTTAATACCGATAATTAGAACAACAATTTGTATATCAAACCTGCCACTATATTTTTATTAAATGGGTTAACAGCTGAAGGAGACATATATTCTTGGGAAGCCTGCTTATTTTGCAGTTTTACACTCATAGAAAATGACAATATGCTTGCATATTGGTGATTAAATTGGGTAGAGGTTTTCAAAGTTTTGGAACATCTGGCAATGTATTTAAAAAGCTATTGACCATTCCAAATTTTCTTTTACATGAACAGTATCTACTAATATTTGCAATATGAGAACAGATAAATTTAAAATATTTTTACTTGTTAATTCACTTAAATAGTTATAAACTCAGATGTTAACCTAAATGTGAGATAACTATGCTTTTCAGATCAGAAAACATTTCAGCCAGAATACTGGCATGGTTTTACATTTGAAAACCATTTTCAGCATCTACATTAAGATAAGTCATCTAGATTTTCCTGTCTCCATCTAAGTTTAGGTTCTTTAAAATGAATTTTATTGGTACATTTTAGGTACACAATATAATGACATTGAGCATTAGAAATCTGCACCTTTACATGATCTATCTTGGTTCATATTTTTCCCCATTCCCTGCCACCCCTTCCATCCTTCCATTCTTCCTATTTACAAAAACTTTGCTTCTATTTTTGATGTCATGTGTCTAGTGGCTTCTGAGAACTCCAGTCTACTCAGGAGATAGTGAATACATGAAAGGTGAAGTAGGCCCCAGTTATGTTTAGTTACTCTTTATAAAACCACTTTTCAAAGTTGTATTATACAGCCATGCCATGTGGTGAGGCAGGTATAAAGTGGGACAAAAGTATAAGTCCCAGTGGAAAACTACAAGGTGGTTATGAGTTAGGGTAAACCCATGACCTACCAATAAGATTACAAGTACAGTGGCCCAGATAATATTGATTAAATGGGAGTCAAATGGGGGAGAAAATCATGTAACAAGCTTACAAGGATTTTCAATAAGGGTTGGGGGTCAGGGATATTTCCTGGAAAGGCTAGGTTAAGACATTGGCCTTCCCACACAGGCGATTGATACCTATTTAGAATAACAATCACTGCTATTTATCCCCAGAGGAAGTACATTGGTATAGTAGTTTCTCTTCTTTTATAATTCTGACCCTAAGTGAGTGTGTCTTTACTGTCCTCCATGTTAGCTCCTTGCTGTGTTGGCTCCTTGAGGGCTGGCTTCCTGAGGGTGGCCCCGTCTAACTTCCTACAAGTTATCTAATTAACTTGCCTGTCTGCAATCTTCTCCCCTCTGAAGAAGTACCCCTAACTTCTCTGAGAAAGCAAAGGGTGAAGACACTCTGGCTACTTCCAGCTGAAGTGGGTCATAGTTGTGATCAGCCGATAGAGTTACTCTGCAGAGGGTCTATTAAAGGCCTTTGGTAGGCACTTGGCATTGTCATCTCACTAGCTGCATAGCTTTTAAGTCTGGAAGAGACAAAGCCAAAGAAACAGTTAAGAATGCATGGTCCAAATTAAAAGGTCAGCAGGATAGCTATGAATATAGCCCACAAAGAGGATAAGGAGAAGGTCCAGGGAACTTCAAATCCAATGTAGAAATAATATTGTATAGTTTAGCAGTTAGGAGCTATTTACAAGGTCGATCCAGTAGATCCCAGTAAAAGAAGTCTAGCACATTTGTCACTGGTTCCATTTGTATGACCACTTGGAGTTGACAAGAATAAACAAACTTTTAAGACATTAGAGTATGCATGATCTAAGCATGAGCACACTAGACTGAAAGGACAGGTTGGGGAGAAAGTCGCACTTTGAAATAGTGACAGAACCTGCTGGTCTTAGATTCTTTCATTGATAGAGGTTATCAATAAGTCTGAAACTTTGTCGTAAGACTCTCTACTTTTAGCTGTAAAAAAAAAGAGATTATTTGAAGAACAAACTTTGCTAAGAAATATAAAACCCTAGCTGAGCTCTTATAGATTTTACCATAGATTTTTCCTAATGATCAATAACCATGGTCAGCTAGCTACTGGTAGTGCTGGAAACTGCCAGAAGAGGTCAGTGACTGGAGCCCCTTATTATATCTAGCTTTCTTACTATGGTATTTTTATACCTCTTTGGTTGTTCTTTTTTGCTGGGTGTTTAAGACCAAGTTAAAGTGAGACCTGTGTCAATCAATATGAACCTCTTGTTATCTATCAAGGTTAGTTAAGTCTCCTCAGGCATTACTTTGGAACCATGCATAGAACCTCTCAGCTCCTCTGTCATTGTCAGCTATCAGGATGAGTCATAGCCTCGCATGACCATCTTGTTTTCAATGAAGGCATGGGAGACTTTTCCCTCATGGTGACTCTGTTTTGGCACACAGTATATTTATCCTCTGATGTCCAGCAGTCTCCCTGCTCAGCAGGTGAGTGACTTGTGTAAGATGTAGGATCGTGTAGGAAAGGTTCCTTTGTGTCCTGGATCTTGTAGATCTTGAGGGATAAGGGCCAAATTATTGGCCATCCTCATATCCCAGTTACCTTTTTAGTTTTGGTCTCCAAACCAGTTTTGGAACACCCAGTAGAGAAGATCAGTAACATTAGTAGTACAGTAAAAGCAGTGAGCTTAGCTACTATAATTTTGTCTCAACATTAAGCACTTTGTAATATAAAGAATAGTTAGTGGGCTGTTATTTCTTATCAACCATGGTTGTTTTAATAGTTGAATTCCTGCAGAATGTTAACTAACAACAGTTATACATTATATAGAAAAATCAAGAGCCACATATAGTATTTTTGCATGACAATCATGATGTTTTCAGTGAAACATCTCCATTTGATCACAAGAAATTAACTGACATATAGAAAACTCTTATTTGTTATCATTTAGTAGGATGCCATATAAAGAGAACATATATATTGGCCTATAAATGTACCTTAGAAGTTTATAATTTGTAGCCCTTAACTTTTAGTGTGGCATTGTTCAGACCGTTTGGCCTCTGAGCATCTCTAAAAGTAGTTACACATGTGTACATCACATACATTTTTAAGAAAACTATTATTTGATTGGTTATCTCATGTTGGCTTGATATGACCTCTTATCATAAGTAGCTAGAGCACAAGAAAAGGCAGATACCTGAGTCAAACAAGATCATTACCATAAATATCCTAGAAGAATTGTACACCTAGAAGGCATGAATGTATACACAATAAAATAACAATAAGTATCAGTTACATGAAACCCTCTGTCTTTTCATTTTGTTATGAACCAAGTACATTTTAAATAAAACATTATTTTTTCCAATAGATAACTTAGCTCTTTGACCATGATCAATGTATACATAGCAAAATAATATATTTACAAATGTATTTTTATAAGGCTATGGAGATTATTGGGGTCCCTTTTTTGAACAAAGGCTGGAATAAATTTTTTCAAGCAACCACTCCTTTATTTGCCAAGGGGAGTCCTGTGCAGTAGTTTTCTTAAACAAAAAAGTCTTTATTTAATTATTTTAACAATTTTTTACATGATCCATGAGAGCCAGATCATAACAATTAACACATTATTTTTTACCAATGAAAGATTCCTGAGTTATTATATATAGACAACAATATATGCTGTATTTGTAAAACCAATTGACATTTTGATTTTCTGCCAACCTGGGAGAAGCATGTCTTTCTGTAAGTCAACTTGTGTTATAGGCAAAGATTTTAAAAAAACCAAAATGCCAAAAGAAAAAAAAAACTCAAACAAAACAGCTGTGCATGTTGTAACAAATTGTAATAGACAGTCAAACACACACACACAAACACACAAACAGACAACTTGTTTATAAACCAGAGTTCACTCAAATATATTTGGCCAAGTTGAATTATAATAACTTTTATAATTTTGGGGTTTATAACTATAAAAAGACTATTCAGAACTTTGTAGAACAATTAACAGAGATATCTTATAATAAGAATTAGAAGGAATAAAAATCTTCTCGACCTGTAAAAGCAAAAACAGTTTTAAGATGGATCTTAAGCTAACAGTTTATCTGACTGGAATACACAGCTACACAGGCTTCTCTCTTGGCTGCTGGTAGACACATATTACTATTTCCTCTAAAGGGACAGACTGCTACAAGTAATTTTAACAGTCTCCACTGGGGGTCCACTCAGGCTATCTATAATATCTAATGTATGATTTAAATACCCTACAAGCTGTTAAGCAGCTCCCTCATCTTGTAGAAACACTTCCAAAGCCATGTCTTACCCTTTATAAACATACAAACTGAAATGGTATCCTGTAGGTATGCACTTAGAAGTGCTTGTTTGAGCTTCTGGAATGCAGTCTGAGAACCAAGGTCCCAGGTTAAAATATGGCTGTCTTTTGAGTTTTTCTATAGGGTGATGGAGGAGTTACACAATCTCACTATATCCTGCTATCTAAAGGCAACAAAAGCCTATAATTTTTAGAAATCTCCTTAGCTATTTTAGAGTCTTGGGATATGGAAAGGAAAGAATTGATTTAATTCCTTTCTTTCCCCAGTCTTTGCATTACCTTAGATATAATAAAGCTAAAGTATTTTACCTTAAGGCTACCAACTTGTGCCTTGGACATAGAAACATTATAACCTGTCTGTTCAGAAAATTCAGCAGAACACAGATGTCTTGGCTAGAAAGCTCTCCTGAAGGGGCAAATAACACTGTACCATCTATATATTGCAAAACTGATTTTGAAAAAACTATGGTATTTCCTTTTATCAAATCAGGATCTAGGGATATTCTCATGGTTTTCTGATACATAGCTTACAATTTAAAATGACTGAAGGGCTTAGCGCTCATGTTTCTTAGACCTTTAAGACTTCAGGTCTGAAAAAGTCTTCTATTTTAATCTCCCATCTGATTGGCAGGCCAGAAGGGATCTTGTGTAGAAACTGCTGATATTCCAGTAGAAACCATTTATTCCCCTGGTTGCCTGTCTTTTGAGCTTCCAAAATTAAGATAATATTTATCTCTAACTACTTGTCTCTCATTAAAAACCAATAGTTGGCTTAAGAGCAACATTATATCTTTCTAATCTAGTTCTTAGGTCTGAGTAAGTCTTCTAAAGACCTCAATGTACATATCAGGGACATCCTAAAACTTTATTAGGTCTCACTTAATCTGTCTGAGATTACTGAGAAAAAGATAAACAGAGGTCATCCCATATTTGCCATTTACTTCCTGCAAGGGATATTGTCTTTGAGGAGCCTGAACAACTTAGCTAAGGATGGATATAGCCTCATGGAGGTTTTAATTATGGCTGGCTTCAGCACATAGTGGTCAAAGTTTAAAGTTGTCTTGGAAACTTTGTTCTCCGGTTCTAAAGGTTGAGGAGTAGCTTTCACAGAGAGAACTTCTGTAATTAGTCTGAAATCTACAAAATGTTAAGGAAATACAGAATAACCACTGTCTTTTGCTTCTGTAATTTGCTTTGCTTGGTTCTTAGAACAACATTACCAGAGATTTATCATTAACTACAAAGCTTGAAGGAAAGTAGCCCCAGTTTAAGATGTTATAAGATTAGCAGATGTCGAATGTGCTTAACTGAATCCCTAGCATGAGACCAGATGTTCAAACTAAGATAGCAATCACTTTACCTTACAAGTAAAGTACACTTAGACCCTAAACCCTAAACTTTCTGTAAATCCTATGACTATAGGAGAGTTAAGATGAAAGGAATGTCACCAGTCCTGTTTTCCTAGCCCTGACCCCACTCTTGTGGGCTAGAATAGCTAATTAGGTGAATACTAAAGATAAACTTTCTAAGGACAAAGAAGGTGCAACATTTGGATTAAAATTAAACTGTATTTTGACCATGACTCATGGTGGGACCTAAGAGTACTGAAGTGTCTTCTCGAACTACCTAAAATGAGGTCATTATTGTAAAACTATAGAAGACAGATTGTAAACCCAGCCCTAGGGTCGGTCATTTGGTACAGCCCATGGTGCAGGCCAACTGTTTGCTAGAAAATTAGTTGTTTTTTTTTTTAACCCACTCGTATCTCTTTGTGTCATTTACCAGTTCCTTCTGCAACAGCCTCAGGTTTAGAGGTACTGAATGTCTTAAGGGTGAGGTGTGTCATTACATTTACATTTGAACACAAGTAAGGATTACTTCTTAATACCAAGAAACTCTCACCATTATATGATTTTGACCATTTTCCCTCTTTTACAATATAATGCTAATTGCAAGATAGCATCATAGTACTTTCCTCTGTGTACTTGGCTTTAGGACGTAGGCACAGCAGGTAGATGTAGAAAAATACTAACTGGCTCCTTAATATATTCCAAATGAGTGCAAGGTTCAGACATGGAATTCCTAATCTGAAACAAGAGAAACAAATATGGCATCCCATAAGTCTCTGTTTGATTCATGCATCCTCTAGGGCATCCCTCAAGGTTTCATCCACTCCAGGGTAGGTAGCTACCATCTGGAGAGAGACCCAGAAAAGAAAACTGGACTGGACTATCTTCCTTTTACCAGTGCACAACCTTATCTTCCTCAGGTAACTCACATTCTTACTGCAGTAAGTACTCTCAAAGCACAAGTTACAATTGACTTCAGCTGTAACAATGATGTTTAGAGAAGAACTATTGCTAGCAAACCAAGAGATTCAAACCACTTCTTCCTAGTTCAGTGAAAGAGAGAGAGAATAAAATACATCAACAGTTAAATTAGGGGAATTTTCTGCAAAACAGATCAGCTTCAGAGATGGTAAGTCAGACACTCTGTCCTGGACCCTAGGGTAGAGAAAGCTCTGAGAAATTTCTGTTGTCTATCCAGTGTTTAGGCAACTTTTGTCAGCAGCAAGATGAGGCTACTCCTTTAAAATCCATTTTAAATTCACTAAGTCTTTGAAACTTATAGGTCTTCCTAGTAGCCACAATCCACATTAGTAAAGACACCTCTATCGACTTCTCATGTGCATACATGAAGGAAGAGAAAGGCTGACCAAAATAGTCCTATATCCCATTTAACATGTAAAAACAAATGCAAGTTACTGATTGTTATTTTTCCCTAGTGTAAGATAAAACAGTTGTTGCAAGTTATCTTAGTCTGACTTTCTGGAAGTAGGAGCTATCTGACTATAAAGGATTCTCAATTGAACTCCCAACAAGTTGGACAAAAGTTTAAAGGGAGTTTTTAACTCACTAGCAGGGAGAAAATGTCCAAATAGAGCTCAAACTGGTTAAACAGCCAAAAAGTAACCATATAGCATTTTATAAGTCCATAGTCAATGTTCCAAAGTCCATAACCTATCAGAAAAGGCATTTTTCTCCCCTACACAATAAATGATGAAGATCATGCCTAAGAGGGGGAAGAGAAGGTTCAGTAGTTTTTAATCTATGAAAGATTTGTTTCTTATATTTGTCTAGAGGTCTGTCTTACTAGTAATAGAGAAAGCAGTCCAAACCTGTAGTTCACCTCTTAATAGAGGCTTAAGAAAGGGCTCTGATGGCACCATTTCAGATCACTCTGAGACAGAGGATACCTGATGATCACTGACAGAGTTCCCCTTTCACCCATGACCCCTCAGTTGTCACCTCAGTTTCCTCTAGTTCCACACAATCAGATATCTGTCTCTGAAAGAACCCTGTTGCCTAGCTGGTCAATGTTCACACCTGTCACCAGCATCAGTGGGAGTGGGAGGTTCATCAGAAGGCAACTGGAGAAACCTGGCCTCTGCTCTGAGAGTGGCAGCTGTCCAAAAGTCATTTACTAGCTGGCAGATTAACCACTATTTGTTTACAATTCTATAAGGGACAGATAGAAGCCTGAAATGTCTTTATCTGAGATGATTTCATAAGACATCCATTTTACAGCACTTTTAAGCAACTAAGTCCAAATGCAACACATACAAAACAAGAATAAAATGTAATTTTAACAAAACATAATGCATAATAAAAAGAAATCTGCAAACATTTAAAACACATAATTTAAAATTAAGACACTTCTAAAACAAAAGCTGAAACAAAGGCCAGAATTTATGAAACAAAAACCAGCATCTATGAAACAAATCTTGAGAGCCTATGAACTAAAATTACAATCTATGAAGCAAAAATATCAAAGTTAGCACCTATGAAAGAAAACTCTTACCTCCATCCATTAATCTTGGTGGAATACCTCCAAAATAATATAGGGGAAGAGATGTAACTCCCAATCCAACTAGAAAACCAAAATGTAATTTTGTGTTCTCTAAAATTGAAGAATGAATTCTAGGAACAACGGAGTTTAAGAGTACGAAAATTTATGGAAAGAAAGAAAGCTTCTATCTAAGGGAGACAGAAGGGGGACTGGAAAGTGGTGTGCCCTCTAAGAAACGTTTATAATTCAGTATAGAAATATAAAACACAATGATATATAATTTTTCATGTAATTAATCAACATTAGGTTATTGACTAAAGTTTCATAACTGCCAATATAATTAATATATATGTAGATAAGAATTTCTTATTTGGAATATAAAAATACAAAGTCTAAAGTAAAGTTAAAATATTCAGTAATATTTATACATGTTGAAAAGGATGCAGAAAATACTTCCACTGAATTTTTAGGAAGCGTGTGTATGGATGGTTGTTTGAGACACACACACAACAGAGTGAATATAATAAATTATAGTTTGTAATGTGGTAGAATTTATATATTTTTAATCATAATAAATTAAAGAAACTCAATATTTGTGCTCAGATATGAGATTCACATATTCAAGTATTAAAGTTTTAAATATTTTAGTATTAAACAATAAAGAAATACACTATCATGGTCTGTGCTTTTGCCAGTTATTTGTATTCATATTATGTCAAATGATTTATCTGCTTTCCTTAGAAATCATCACTCAACATTTCTAGTCACTAGCTCCCTGTTTATATTATTTTAAAAGTTCTTTACAACTCAAGTTTGATTAGCCTTGTGCCTTTGAAAAAATGGTTTTTGTCCTGAATGGTCCATTTTATCTGCTATTCTGTAACCTATATTTCAAGGAGAATTGATATAGCATCACAATTCATAAATCTTGATATCAACATTTATTTTTCACTTGAAATAATATTTTCTCCATATAAGAAAATGATGTTTTCCTCCTGATAGCCTGGAGAGCTGTGCAGGTGAAAATTAAAATTGGATTGAGTCCTGAAAACCAAGGCTTGAAACAACTTTAAGCCGAGAATTTTTTAGATTGTTATCAAAATGAGTAAATTCTCAATTGATCTGTTTCACCACAATTTTTGTTGAGTAATATTTTACCTTGAGTATAAGAGCCACTAAGTATAATAAATGTATTTAGTAGGAAGTATATCACCACTGAAGCAAAGCAGCATGACTAAACACTACTAAAAGTATCCTCACCATATAAATGTCTTTCGCAACAGAAGGCTCTGTCATTCTCTGAGTGTACAAGTGCTGTGTGATCATGAACATCTCATTATAAGCATCTGTGAAAAGTTTCTAGATTCCTGCCATGATTCCTACATATTGGATAATTTATCATAGTGCCATCTGCTTAAAAAACATGGTTGCCAACATGGATTATTAGGAAAATAAATTATTTTGTGTCTTTGTGTAAATGCTTTTGATGAATATTCATGAAAATTCTTTATATGTCATTAGTTTTTAAAAGCAAAATAATGTTATAAAGATGGAATGACCACTAAAGGTAAATATAATATCAATGAAAGCAATAATGCTTAACCAAATAATAACAAAATATCAGTTTTTCTGGGCAGTTTATGATTTAAGAATGTATGAAAAATGTAACCATAGTAAATTCTTTGGGGAGAGAAAGTATCAAGACTTTTCTTCTGTGTTTAACAACTTACATTCGTATAAGTATTAAATTATTTCCATATATATATATATATATATTCATTTAATTTTTATGTAAATTTTCCTCTTTCAATTTATAGGTAGCATTGATATTTTCTTTTAGTACTGGCAAAAGATTATAGTGTAAGGGATAAGAAATGAAAGCTGAGTGAAGATCATCCAAGTTTTCTGTTTCACAGATCCTTGAAAAGTTAGCCTCCAGCTGAAGTTCATAGGAAATCCTACTCAAAAGGATTTTGAAAATACCTAATCCATCTTCTCTGTATTATGGATCAAAAGTTATTAATCAGAGAGGTAAAATATTCACTCTGACACAACTAAATGTATTATTCAAAGGTCTTCAGGAAATAGAACTGGCAGTTCATGGTAGTATATATAATATACTATATTTACTTATTTTATTTTTATTTTTATTACCTTATTTGCAGTAAATAATAATTACATTCATTGTGGGGAATTGATACATCTTATAATACATCTCAATAATTTTTTTATCTCCTTTCTCTCCCCACTCCACTCTATCCCTCCATCTCTGAATCCCCTTCCATTTGAAAAAGATTTATCTCTCTATCTCCTGTTGTGTATCTTTTTTTTTTTTCTTCTTTGTACTGGGGACGAAACTCAGGACCTTGTGCTTACGAAGCAGCACCACTGAGCTAATTCCTAAGCCCCCGGTTATTTTACTAGTTTTTTTGTTTTTTTTTTTTTTTTGTACCAGGGATCAAACTTAGGTCCTTGTGCTTGAGAGGCAGAAAGCAGAACCACTGACCTAAATCGTAGGCCCTCTTTTATTTTATTCTTTATTTATATTTTGTGTTTCTCGTATAAAGGGGAATCTTGCAATATTTACACTTGTGTGTCTGAGTTCATTTAAAATTATGGTTTCAAGATATACGCATTTTCCTACAAATGCCTATAGTTTATCTTTTTTTTGTAGCAGAGTAATGCTCCATTTTGCATAAATGCCCCATGCTATTTATGCATTCATCTGTTGATGGCATAGAGGCCACATCCAAGGGTTACGCTATTGTGAATTATGCACCTATAAACAAGGGTATGCATGTATCACTGTGATATGATGTCCTTTGTTTTGGGGGGAAATAACTAGAAGTTGAATAGCTTGGTCAAATGAAATTTCTAGTTTTAGAAATCTTCATTCTTATTTCCATAATCATTTTACTACTTTATATCCTCATCAGTAAGGTAGAAGAATTTTGTTTATCTGACAGCCTTTCCAATAATTTTGTTGTTATTTCATTTGTTGATGGTAGCTATTCTATCTGGAGTAAGATGAAATTTCAGCATTGCTTTAATTTGCAATTTTCCAATGGCCAGAGATGTTCAACATTTTTAATGTATGATTTGCCCCTTTATACTTCTTCTGAGAAGTGTCTATTTATTTCACTTGCTCATTTTTTAGCAACTTTTTATTTTAGGGGTTCTAATTTTTTTTTTCATTCTTAACATATCCTTGTTATAGTCCACAGTCTGAGCAATAGCTGTTCACAATTTTTCCTGCTATGTAGGTTATTTCTTTAATCTTTTGTTTGCTTTCTTTGCTGTGCAGAATCTTTTTAATTTGGTACAATCCCATTAGATGATACTCAGTACTATTTCTTGTGCTACTGGGGTTCTGTTTAGAAAACCCATTGCACATAACTCTGTCTTCAATTTTTAGTAATAAAGAATATTTAGACAGGAAGAGAGATTAGAAAGATTTATTTCAAGTTATTACGAATTGAGGTACAAGTTTAACCAGCAGGCTGGAAACTCAAGGAATGATTGCAGACTAGGTCCTCAGGCAGTCTGCCACCAGAATTCTGTCTTTGACTGCCTTAAGCCTCCAACTATAAGCCCATCCATATTATGAGGGCAACCTGCTTTCCTCAGTTCAACAGTTGAAATGTAATTTCACTTAGATGTGGCTGCCCAGCCGTCACAACATGAATGTACCTGAGTTGGGGAGTGAGGATTGAGAAAGGACAGCACACTCAATAGCGTGGAGACAAGAGGTCTGATTTATTTCACAGAAACAGCTCCTTTTAGAGGCAGGCCAACAGGAAGCACCAAGCAACTATTAGGGAAGAGATCAGATCTTTGGCTATCTGAGTTCCTTCCATCACAAGGGCATATTTAACAAAGTCCTTGAGTCGGGCGTGGTGGTGCATGCCCGTAATCCCATAAAACCAGTCTGGATTACACAGTGAGCTCCAGGTCAATCTCATCTGTATAGTTGAGACCCTTGTCTCAGAAAAGCCAAATAGAATCATAGATTGTGTCAATGCCTCAAAGGTAGAAGTTACTTTTCCAATGTCAAATGCCAGCAGGCTCCCACACCTAGAAATCTTCACAGATAAATCCAGAATAGTGCTAAGGCATGTGTCTGGACAAAGTGACACAAAACATGTTAAACAGGAAGAAAATTTTCAAATAGGAAGGTGTATTAGGGAGAGGGGAAAGGAAGGAAGGGAAAAGAAAAAACTGGCATGAGGAAAAGAAAGGAAACAAAGTTTTCATAAATAAGGAGAGGAAGAAGGATTGAGGACAGGGAATGGGAAAAGAATCAAGATATTTCATATACACTTACACATTCCCGATGGTGAATGTGATCAATTTGTACATCTAAAATGTATCATCAATCTTAATTAATTAAAAAACTACTGCTTAAACAAAGTTTTAACCTTATCATAGTTTTGCTAGAAATTTTGGAATAGCTTTGAAAACACTGAATTATACAATGTAGCCCATTTTCATTTCCTACCAGCTCTTTCAAAGCATGCCCAAAAAGTTAAAAAAATCTTAAATCTTCTGTTGTGATAAAATCACTTAGGTATCACATTATTGTTTATGCTGTACCTTCTATATTCTTTTAATGGTGCATGGAGATTTTTAGGTATTTACACTTTTTCAAAGTATTTCTTACACACCATTATTCCTATGCAAATTCAGTATAAAATAGTTACCACCAATCACAGTGATCCTCTGTATCTGTGGGGGTTGCTTCCTGGACCTTTAGTGGATATCAAACTCTAAAGATGCTTATGCACCTTATACAAGATGGCTTAGTACAATTTACATATAATCTACAAATATCTTTATGTATAATTCAAATCATCCCTAGGATCTTATAAGATTTAAGCAATGTGAATGTTTCTCTCTCTCTCTTTTATTTTATTTTTTTTTTTTGAGACAATGCCTTATTTTGTAGGGTGAGCAGGCCTTGAAAGCAGTATATAGCCCCAGCTGGCCTCAAAGTTGGAACAGTCTCCCTGCCTCAGCCTCCCAAGTGCTAGGATAAGAGTGTGTGACATCATCCTTGCTTAAAGCAATGCAAATTTTGAAAAGAATTGTTACACTGTAATTATTCAGAAAATAATAACAAGAATAATGTCTTTACCTGTGCAGTACAAAAAAATTTTTATTTTTTCCAAACATTTTAAATTTTTGATTAGTTGAATCTTCAGACACAGTACTCACAGGGATGGGTATGTGTTTCTAAAATGTAATAATCACATGACTTCCCTATGATCTTAACTTAATATGGCTATTTGGGATTGAAATAACTAGTACTATATTTGGATGTTACATACATGATAAGTTATACCTTTGTCTAGAGTTTTTACACTTTTTATTAAATTTAAATAAGGTTTAACTTTCATATTATCTTGAAAGAAAAAAGGATGTGAATTTACCAAAGTGAAAGTAATTATAAAAATATTGCATCACAAATATTGAAGATAATATTATCAAATGTACAGGGTGATTTCCATCTAGGTACCAGTTGGTACTTCATATTCCATTATTTTTCAGATCTGTGTCCTTGTGACTGTTATTCTCTTGATTTTTCAAGTCATGTTCAATCTCAAAAAACAAAACTTAATCATCATTCACTTTTCTAATTATTTTTGACAGCTCACTTCTTCTGTGTTCCCACTGTACCATTTAATTCTATTTTGCCAATCTCCTGTAACATAGCTTGCAAGTTTAAGTGAATCAATATGTTCTATAACAAAATTCTCACTAAAACAAATATATATGTTCTCAAAGTTCTAAGACAAAAGTTTGTAGACCTCTTAGAAGGATTTTAAAAAATCTTTTGGGATTGACCTTTGGTAATTGTATTAAATGAATTAGAACTTAATTTTCTAGTGACTTTCACTATAATAATTATGTAGATACTTGATAATGTCCCTTTTCTTTATTAAATAAAAAAGGTGATATCTACTCCAATATGTTCTGATTTAATATTAAAGTTGCTTTCCAGATTTTTATCATTTGCTAACATTTTAACTGTGTACATTTTGATTGCAACATTACTTTTGACCAAATCAAGTAAATTGAGTATGTGTCATATTGTTATGGGTGTGAAATAATCTGATTAAAATCACTATATTTATTCAACTCTTTACCACTGGCAAATGCCACCTTCTACTATAGGCACTACTCAATATCATTCAAACTCTGGATTTCTATCAATGCTAACCATAATACAATTATACGTTTATTTTTATGTGACTTCTACATCATATTTATATACCCATTTTACTACTAAAACAGTTTTATACTTAACTAAATTTAAGCTTGGAGATTCTATGCTGTCTTGGCCTTTATTAGAAATAATTCTGACTCAAACTCTAACAATTAATATTATAAATGTATACCTCATCAAACTTTAAATATCTACCTAATGTAGTTATATAAGCACAATACGATAAGGAGAAATGTAAATCCTTATTTGTACACAAAAATACTTTTAAAAAATAGCTATTTTTACATGGAAGGCCGCAATAGTTACAATAAAATGATAATTCTTTTCACATGAGTAAAGCTGCACATTATAGTAAGTATATTTACAGACTCTCAAATTTTACCCTCTTTCTGAAAGTCTGAAAGATACTTAGGGCATTTTCATCTGCACAAAGAAAATCTAACTGATATATTTCAATTTTCAGGTAGAATCAGAAAGCTTGCGACATTTCTTAGCTTTGGTCCTTTATGTAGCCCATTACTAAAAATTGATGTAAACTACACAAAACACTTTTTTTTTTAAATCTCAGTGTCTATGGGCCAGGAGTTTAAATGCAACTTAGACATGCAGTTTGCTAATGGTTTCATAAAGTTACAGTGAAGGTCAGTTGAGGCTACATTCTCATGTGGAGGGTTGACTGGAGAAAAATTTTCTTTTAAGGTTTCTCCAGGTTTTGGAAGAGTTCATTTCCTTCTACCTGGCTGGATAGAGGTGGGAGGTGACCCTCAGCTGCAGAAGAACCCTGGTTCTTCAGGCCACTGTATTCCTAGTCATATCGATTTCCCTGCATGTGTGTTTACTTCATCATGCCAGCAAGGAGTATCTGTAAAGCAAGTTCACAAGCAAGGTGGAGTCTTACAAGCATAAGCATGGCAGGCTTTAGTTCAGTGGTGCCTCTGCCTGCCTCAAAAGCATAAGGTCCTGAGTTTGATCCCTGGTACCAAAAACAACAACAACAAAAAACAAAACACAAGTATAAGCATGGGAGTGATGTCCCATTATAATTGTTTTCCAAATTCTATTGATCACAAAGAAGCAAGTTTCTATTCCTCTCACGATCAAGAGGAGATTATTATATATGGACTTGAGACTGGAATCAAGGCAAATTGTTGGAGAACCCACAGTTTGTCAGCTGTATTCAGCCAAGATAGGCTGTGTTAGTCCCCAGCGAAATCCCAAAAGTAAAATTGTCTCTCAAATCTTAACACCACTAGCAACTGATGACACTATGGATTAACAATAAATCTTTCTTGTTGCCAGAATCAAAATCTCAGTATGAGGAAAAGTTTCTATCAGGGTTTTTTTTTTTTTTTTTTTTTTTTTTTTTTTTTTTTTTTGTGGCTCTTTGACCTCAGTTGTGCAGTTCAGCAACAGGATCAAGTTCAGCCTTGGCTCCCACCGCCTTCCCAGCTTAATCTCTAGACCCCACTCATTGCTCACCACTGCAATTTCTTGGCAGACTATGCATTCCAGGTGCCTGCACACCACACCTGCTTCTCAAATTTAACATACAGGGAGAGAAAAATTCAGAAACAGGTCCACCCTACACTGAAGAAAAAAATCATGCAAGGCAAGCAACTCAGCAGAAGAGAGGAAATAGACTGAAGAACAAAAGAAAATAAGATGATAGAACAGAGATCATGGGGGAAAAAGCCTCTCATCCTTGTGCTCCATGTTACAATGGGAATTTTTTAAAAATATCACAGAAATGGCTATATGTATAAAATCATAGGTGGAAAACTGCTAATTTAAGGGCTGTGTATTTTAAGGAAGCAGATATGAAACAGGCTGCTGTCCATTTCTCCTGCCTAGGGAACAATGGCAGAGGTGATTCCAGATGGATGGAAGATAGAGATTTTTAGGAAAGGATAAGAAGTCCAAATATATTAACCCAAGTCAGTTGTGCACATAAGTGTCTAGAAACCGAGGCACAGCCCTTAGATATTAAGTTAAGGATCAGAGCTAAACAACAAGGGCTTTGGAGTTCTAATCTGGGAAAATGCTTAAGAAGAAACTTGTGTTTGAGGATGATCCTTGCTGCTGAATGAGCTGGCCACATGTGTCAGGAGTATAGTAGGATGTGACAGTCATATGTATCGAACAGAAACAAAGAATCCTCAATTTCCATTTGCTTTAATTATGCTACGTGAAACTGCTCATTCATTCAGAGATTTAGCAGTGAATAAAAAGAAGAAAAGTGCTGTTGTCTTAGAGATTATATCTAGCTGGGGAAATCAGATTTTAACATAAAACTTCTGTGCATTGTATAGTGATAATTGATAAAGACCAGGGAAAACAATTCACAGAGCAAGGAAACCCATAATTTTTGAGTTCATTATTAGATAATCTTCACTGATAAATTGGCATTTAGAGACATTTGTGAAGGAATTTTAGAAAAATTCTGAAATGGAATTATGTCTGTGGTCTCTAAGGAAAAGGAGGAGGCAGATGTGTCTGAGGGAGATTGAGTGAGGAGATAGATGAGCACAGAAAGATAAAGAGGAGCCTTACTTTGTGGAAACCTGTAGGCTAATAGTAGAGTTTTGGATTTACCTGGAATGAAAGAAGATCCTGGTGAATTTAGACAGGTCAGTAAGACTAGGAATTGCATCAGTAATATGTTGGGCCTAAACCCAACCTTCAGTGTCCTTTCCTATGACTCCTTCCCTATTCCTACCCATCATCAAGTAATAGTCTTAAATGAATAGACACTTCACAGAATTAGAAGTAAAGATGGTCAATAGATACTTAAACAAATGCTCAGCATCCATGGCCATTAAAAATGGGAAATAAACAACACAGATTTCATCTTATTCCAGAAACAATGGCTATCATCAAGAAATCAACCAGTAATAAATGCTACTGATGCTACTACAGGTTAAAGGTAACTCTTCCACATTGTTGGTGAGAATATAAACTAGTATGACCATTGTAGAAATCAGTATGGAGTTTCTTCAAAAAGCTAAGCTAGAAATTCCACTTGACACACCTGTTCCCTTTCCAAGTACCCTCCTGAGTTAGATAATATATTACAGTGATATATGCATACTTTTGTTTACAGTAGCACAATGCAAGATAGCTAAAACTGGAAGTGTCCTATATGCCTATCAACAGGTAAATGAATTAAAAAATGTGGTATTTATACACAACGGAGTACTACTGTGCTATTAAGTAAGGTACATTTGAGTCATCTGTAGAAAATTGATATACCTTGAGACCATAATATTGAATGATGTAAGATCCTAATGGTGTAATGGAAAATGTGAAATAGGAAGAAAGGGGCTAAAGGTGTAGGGGAAGTGGGAAGGGTAGGGGAAAGGTAATATGGGAAAGAAAAAAATATGAGAAAATGAAAAAAAAAAAGGAAATTAAGTGTTTGTAAAGGGGGAGAGGAGAAGGGGGTGAAGGGAAGGCAGGGACAAGGGGAAAAAATGAGAACCAAGACCTGTCATGTAAAGGTACAAGATCCCAATAATGAATGTAACTGTACTGTACATCTAAAATGTACCCATAAACTCAATGATTAAAAAGTACACAGTTTCTTTTAGGAGAAACACAATTTATGAATAAAGTATAAAATAAAAATAGATTACAGGAAGTTTCTTTTTCAAATGAGGAGGGGATAAAGAGATGGAGTGAAGGGGATGAGGTGGGGAGACAAAGGGATTGAGGAAGAGCTGAGATGTGTTACGTACATGCACCATTTGCCTGTAAGAAATGTAAGCATGGTGTACTGCAAACATATACTAATAAAAATAAGAAATTTAAAAAATTACACAAGTCTTTTGACCTTATTTGTCTTTAAATCCAGGAGCAGACATCCCCGTGTGCTCTTTTAATACAGCCTAGATATTAATATACAGAAGTAAAAAAATATTCTCTTTAGCCAAGCCCAATAGATACATTTTATAATTTTATTTGTTTTTCATTTTGATATTTTAGTAGTATGGTAACATTTAAAAAAAAATCTGTGAAGGACTATTTAGATATCCAAAACCTTATTAAGGTGATCTGTATTTTGTCAAGGGCTGAATCAGGCAAGTGATTACCATAAACCATATCCTATTTTCAAATATTTTCAGAATATCTCATTCTTTGTTATGTGGGGTATAACCTCCCTCCATAAATGGGATCTCAGTGTTCCATAATCACTCCTTTCCTCTTTATCTACCCTTTCCTTGTATTCATACAGGGGTGAACATTTACCTTCCTGCTGGGCAAAAGCATTGGTATGCATTTTTCCATTGAACAGAGATAATCTAACAAAGACAAAAGCACCTGGATTTAATCTCTTTGTCTATCTCCATCTCAGTATGAGACGTTGTGCAGAAGGAGAATTTTTAATGCAAAAATTTAGGGCTTTCTGCAGTAGGCTCTCTCAGGCATGGACTAGGGGACAAAATGAGGCCATTTATCACTCACATTGTATTTACAAAGCCTCATAAAACCAAATGCTGGCCATTTTTATCTTTGTACTCATTTTTAGGTACATTGAGAGTCATAAGAAATGTTTATAAGACTTATCAAACCTCAGATATTCTTTATAGATTAACTCAGAATATGAGACATGGGAAACTATGAAGATGAAAGCATTATGTACCACTGTGAAGTGATTTTCCATTTTTTATATTTGTGCTGGAATGTTTCCTGTATATCTTATTCATGTAGCAGTAACCTGCTGCTATTCTGTGACAAAGTTTCACGTACTCAAGACCAAGCTTATCCCTTTTGATTGGGCTAGAAAAGTTCAGCACATAAAAGGCACACAATTCTCCCTTAAAATGCAAATAAAATCACCATAGGTCAATGTTGTTTGATACCAGGGATCAAACTTGGGACCTTGAGATTGCAAGGCACACAGAAGAATCACTGAGCTAAATCCCCAGTCCAGGTCAGTCTCTTGTTAATTGAGGAAAATATTTTGTGTACAGAGCTTTTATACCTGATCTTAACTATATAGTTAAATGACAAGGCAAATATCATAAAACTAACACAGACATAGAAGGCTTTTATTCCCTGGGGATTTCAGCTGACTTTTAAAGAATATGATTTTCAAGACTGTAAGGTTGGGATGTGTGGGGAAACACCCAAATCAGAAAAACACAAGGGTAGTCAGGCATAGATCCCTCCCCGCAAATCCCCTGGAACGCAGATGCATATGCTACCACTGCCACTACTGACTTAACTATGAAAAGTTACTGGACAAGTGAATGCTCCAAGAGTGGGAAAAATGAGTGAAAAGCTTAGAACAGCTCTTGATGAATAAGTCACTAGAAGCAATATGACACTACTTCGGGGTTTCTCTCTCACTGTATGTCACTGAAACATTTATCTGAAGTACTCAATCAGTCCCTCCTGGAAACCAATCTTAAATTCTGTGCTTCAAGTAGCTTTTGCCTTGTGTGTAGATCAAACCATATACATATGCAAAGTGGTCAGGGTGTCTCTCCAGTCTCTTAAAATGTTTGGTGATCTTCATGTATGTGTAGGATAACAGGAGAATGAAGACCTGTCTGTGAGGATCACCTCTGGAGGAAAGCATCTATCTGCTAGCTTTGAAACATTTAAAATTTGTTTTATCATAAGGCAGGAAATATAAATTTACTCCTAAAGATGAATAAATCACTGACCTTAAAGATTTCAGAGGCATTTTTCCAGAAATATATGACAATGTTTTAGTTTTGGCTCCCCTAAAATAGTTTAGAAATATACCATAACTACAAAAATGAAAACTATTTTAGTAAAATAGCTCTAAATTTGGAAGGAGTGAAGAGAGGGCAGGGAATGGGGAAAATATAAGAACCAAGATACATCATGTAAAGGTACAAGATCCTAATGAGGAACACAACTATTGTATACCTAAAATGTACCAATAAACTTAATGGGAAACAAAGAAAAAAACTCAAGAGCTTCAAACATAAAAGAAACTGAATTTTAAATAATATCTTATCAAAATGTAAATGCAATTTCACATAGTAAATTTGCAATTTTATCATATTATTAAAGAAAGCAAGTGTTAAGAGAAGCCTCTTTTAAGTACTTTCAGTGTGGAGTTCTATGCTCTGCATATCCATGATAAAGATGGTGATGGCAGCGGAATTTAACAACTCTCTTGTTCAGCCACTGGGGAAAATATTTCCATTTGTAGGCTCATTGTTTCTTCACTACACATATAACAAATGCAACCTTATTATTTCAGTCCCATAGTTAGGTTGACTAGGACTTACCTGCATTAAATAATATTGCCTGAGGTATGTCAGCTGAAAACATCGCAGATCCAGAGTTCAAAATCAAATGGTGTGAGGCCAGCATTTTTCCAAATATGGGCCGTGAAACATTTATATCAGTCAGTGTCAGAGGAAAATGCAGAGTTGTTATCATACCAACCCTTCTACATGTATTTTCAGTGTTAATAATAGCATCTGGCAAAGCTCTTTGTAATTCTTAAAACACAATTCCAATATGTGTGTTTTGCTACTACATAAGCAAGCTTATTTAATTTGCAAAGGCAAAGAATGGAGAAAAAAGAACTATTCTGTCTATATAGACAGTTTTTGGAAAGATATAGAAAAATGTTGTGTCTATTCGTGTTGCCTATGAATAGTGCCTAAATATGTGGCATTAAAAGAGAATGATATAATTTTTATTAAATATGAAATTCTTTTAAATGAATTATAATGCAACAGTTCTGAAACATTTGCATACCAGTCACACAAATTAGAAATAATATGTACTCCTGTTAGAAAGAGTGGCAAACTAAAGCAGTGCTATAAAAAAGAGAAGGAAAAGGATTGTGCATGATAGTTAATTAAAATATTCTTAACCCCTGGTTTAGTAGAGAATTTTGATGGAAATTTTTTTAGTCACTGTAATTGTCAATTTCAACAATGCGCTACTATTTGGAAACTGGGGGGAAAATTACAGAATACATTACTGGGTATACTTATAAAAACATTTATTTTGGGAGAAATATCCATACATTGTTAAAGAATTGTATTCAAAACTCAGCCATCAAAGAATCTGTTTTACCTTATTTCATTAACGAGGAACAAAAGTATTGCTTGAAATCAGTGAAGAGAAAAGTACTTTTTTTTTATACAAATCTATGAATAGTGCATCTTACTCTTTGCTCAATATTTATAAGAAAAAGATGTTTAAAATATGTTGTCCATGCTGACAAATGTTACTTTTGAAATACATAATTTATATAAAATGGTTAAATTGGATCAGAGATTATTTTATATTCCATTGTTCTATCTTCTAAATATTACAATACAGAAAACTCAATGATTATTTCTGAGAATGACAGATGTCCCCAAATTAAGATGTCAGCTATCTGAGTCATTCATTCTGAATAAAACTACAAAACCAAATGTTGCTACAGAATATAAAAAAATTGTCATAGCAAGTAAGATGAAATCAGCAATGACCCATATGTTAAAACGTCATAATTGTGAAGGCTGACTGATTACTTTGGAATCTGAGTTATCTATGGCCATGAGGGCATCATTGACTTAACTATTCTCCTTTTTCTGGATCTGTAGAATATCATATAAAAACAACTTTTTGTCATTAAATTTCAAGCACATTTTGAATTAAAAGTAACTTATTCCAAACCAGTATTATATTCACGTGTAACTGCAATCATAGTTTTTTATCTCCACATGCCTGCAGACTGTCACAACGACTTCTTCAAAACCTTCATTTTCTTTGCAGATTTTATACAGTACACCACCTCCTGAAAACTTGTCTGTATTGTGTTTCTCTGTGTGCATCTTTTATCATTTCTACTGAACTAAAACTTCTTTGAAGGTAGAGTCATGGTGTTCATCTTTTTTTAGTGAGAGATTTTTCAGTGGAAAAAAAAAATGTACGTTCTCAATTCCGTTATTCCCACAGTTGACCTGAGTGGAGAGGTTATGAAGCTGATATTCCCTTTCCACGGTTTAAATCAGAAGAGAGCCAGAACCTGTGGTTTCTATAAGTTGTTACCACACAACTAGGCTATTTGTAGTTATATGACATAAACATTTCTCTCAATAACAAAAAAAAAATTAAGTATTTTTCTCATGGGAATACAGTTGCATTACAGTTTTTCAAGTGTCTTGTTTCCAATATATTGTGAGAATTAAATGTGTTTATTCATCACTTTCTCTATGAAAAGTAATAAAGAAACAGTAGAGGAAAACATATGTCAACTCTTCAGCATTCATAGATCTGATTCAACATCTAATAACTAAATAAGTCAGCATTCAGAAATAAGTTACCAGGCAGATGCTCACCACATTTTTACAGGGAGATTTCCCCAAGTGATCATACCTCCTAAGTCTGAATGCAAGAAAACAGAAAAAATATACCATGGAGTTTCTAAATACAATTTTTTTTCATTGTTGAAATTTCCTAATATTTAAATTTTTGAAGCCATCTTAACTAAAATTTAGCTTTGTGTACCATGTCCCATTTAACTTAATACTTTCTGCCTTTTACTGAGCTAAATTATCAGTTTCCGTTCCTTTCAGACTTAAGAATCTGTCTCTCTCCTCTTCCTATTTCTCAAGTAGTTTATTTTAAGCTCATAAAAGAACATATAATCGGTATAATTAATTGAAAAATTCTCATTGTTTGGAAGCATGGAGGCATGGATGATATATAAAGAAAATGATGCTCTTGTGAATTTAATATTATTATCTGAAATGATTCTCAATTTTCAAAGGAGTAAGAATAAAATGCTTAATAATAAAATCAAGTATCGTTTTCTCTTTATTCTGAGGCAGAACCTTATGATCAACTAAACAGAGCCTCATAAATTCTTTTAATCTTTGATTTAATCATCAGGGGGAAAAAAAGCCACTGTAGTCCTTCTGTTGAATTAGAAAATTTACCAATAAAGTTTTTGTCATGCTTTATGCAATTTTAAATTATAGCAATGTGGATGTACTCATTCACCCTAGAGCTTCAGCAAAAAGGAAGCCAGTGTGTCATTCTGAAGAAAATGTGTTGAAACTTCTAGCCATAATGAAAAAGGCTGATTTAAAATTCGAAGATAAAAATCAGGCTACATTAAATGTGTTCTTTCCCAACAATTGACATTATATTTAATATTCCAGATATTGAAAATATAATTATTTTCTGACATAAATGGTAGATCTAACTATAGTAAATAGAAGCATTATGCTGTGTCATCTTAAAGGGAAGGTGGTTTTAAGGTTGATGTCACTAGATTAAATCCTTGGACAAAATGGAGTAGAAGTAGTTGCTAAACAAAAAAACAAAACAAAAAAATCACCATAGCAAATTTACTTATTCATTAATAGCTTCTATGTTTCAAGGGCTGTTCTAATTTTTGAGAATATAACAGTAAATCTTATGTCCATGTTTTAAAAAACTAATAAAGTGGAATGATTATGCAAATAAACAATAAAACAATATATAACATAAACACACAGTTAAACACATAATATTATGAACACATAATATACATAAAACATACCTGTGAATGCGTATGATAAAGGCAAAGTGGGTGATAGTAACAGGTAATAGAGTTTTCCACTTTACATTGGACAATCGAAGAGTTCTTGGAGGTTAATATTCATGCTTGTATCTGAAGGGTGTGCAAAGGTAGCCCAAGAATTTGGGTTAGCATTAGGGGGAAGTAGAACAGAGAGTAAAAAAGCCATGAAGGGAGAAAGAGATTTACCTGTAGGAAAAACAAAATGCAGTGTGACCTAGCAAACAAGGCTGAAATCTATGAACGCTAACTCGTGATTAGCTAACTAGCTAATGAGAACTTTTCTCCAGCAATCTCAAGCACTAGCTGTCCTGTGTTGGTTTCATTTTCAGACAACCTCCTGCACACTGAGGCAAACATCGGCAGCTCTAAACTTGGTACTCAGAGACATGCCCTGGATTCAATAATCTGCCCCTTTCAAATGTTTTCCTTTCTAAAGTCAAGAATTCCAACCTTCCATTTTCATGGTAGTCCAAATATAAGTTGAAACTGATCTTCCAGGAGACATACACAAAATATTTCCAACATGTGCTCACTCTTATCATGTGTCCTTGCTACTGCTTTTTAGTTAGATTTCTGCAGTTTCCTTCTTGGTCATTTCTTTGCTCTGTACTTGTTAGTCTCAATCTATTTTTTCTGCAATAAACAGTTCTGCAGCCTCATCTCTACCTCATCTGCTGTCCTCTCTCTTTGCTCACACGGCTCCAGTTACAATAAAAAGCCACAATGGTTACACAAATTTTCTAAGTTTTAATTCCTTTGATCTATTTCATAAAATTAAGCAGTTATAAATATCATTTAAAAGTTTCCTATCATGATTGTTAATGTTATAATTAAATATTATTAGCTATTGATATTATTGCTGATTACAAGCTTGGTTTTTCAATAGAGAATGGGTCATTCCTACGGACAAGCTTTTGTTGTTTTCTGTTCTATTTGTAGTTGTCACCATAGATTAATTCAATCCCGTTACAATGTACAAAATTCATTTTCTTTTCTAAAGCACCAAGTGTTAAGGATTGTCATTAAAGCTGTAAATCTGGACCATGTAGGTAAGCTTTGAGGCTTAAGATTTGGTCTTTAGGTGACTGATAAGGAAGGAAAATAGCAATTTTTAAGGAAAGATACCCAATAGGCTGTGTTGGCATTGGAACTTGACATAGCTTGTGATTTATATGTACTTCCAGACAGTGTACAGTGACGGAGCTCTTAGCCTCCACAAAGACTGGTGCAGGCAGACACATCAACAGTATATCTCAGAAATGTTTCTTTAAAACTTATTTGCATTTTTCCCATTTGGGTCTTGTATCCTGGTATCTGAAAGGCACTAGAAAGGCACTTGGAGAAAATAACTTACTACAAAGGAGCTCTCCATATCTTATTTTCAGATTCTTTCTTGTTCTTGTATTTTCTTTTGTGAAAGTATTTTATTCTTACTACTTATGCAGTGGCTAAAAGACAGTTCATGATAAGGAGTCAAACACATTTTTACAACAAAATACTCTGTTCAGTAATAAGAATGCTATTTTCCTTTCTGTACTACTTACTCACTGGAAAGAAGCATTGTGGGGAGTGTTTTCTTATCTGGTTAATTTAAAACATGGTGAAATAGCTCCAGTCTCCATGCACTTAAACGTAAGATATGTTGTGCTTGATATTCTAGTTATTTAGGAAATTACTATAATACCTGAAAAGAAATATGTGCATAATAATGTATCTGAATTCCTATTAAGAATAATTTACTGATAAGAAAGAATTCAACTGCATGTATGGCATTATAAAATATGCATTTCTACGTAGATTGCTGAGCTTTTCAAGAGGAAAGGTAATATTCTTATAAATAATAATGGAAATACATGGTCTTTTAAAAATTGAAATAAGAAAAACCTGAAATCCCAAGTGTTTTATGTGAATTATTGTGTCTTTAATGGGAAAATTTTAATTTGGTAGACATCTGTTACACATGAATGCATATATTTCTTTGCATGGCCTGAAATATTTTTCTAATACGTTGCATATTGTTTACTATGAAAAATGTACAGATCTTTATCTTTCAATCCGTATCTCTTTTCTTAAAGTTTATACATTAAAATGTAGCTTAGGCAACATATTCACTGTCAATAAACAAAATCATTTATTTCAATAATTATTATATAAAGGGACTTTACAAAATATGAAAGTATAAAACTTAATAAAATTTAATAAAAATACAAAAATTATTAAATATAAAAATAATAAGAAATAATAAGTATAAATAATAATAACTAGTGATAATAATAAGTGTAAAATTAATAAAAGTTATATCACTATTATCATGTTGCATAATTTCTTACATTGTTTTAATATATTGTCATAAATGTAAAACAAATATGACTATAGGATAATGTATAAGTTAGTATTCTAAAGGAAAGTGTTTATGTTTTAATAACTTAGTTTTAATTATAATTTTAATGAAACAATAAATGATTTAATATTTTACCAGTAACTTAATGAAAACAAAAAATACTTATTTGACTTTAAGCACTACAAGTAAAATATAGAAAATATTTCATATACAAATATAAATACCAATATACATATATCTATATACTCTTGAAAAATAATAAATCTACTTAATAACTTGACTTATGGTATATATCTACCTTATATCAAAAATGAGATATATTTGAAAAAATATAATTTTCATATTTTTGTTTGTTAGTAGGATTATCAATTCATTATTCCATGGACAAAAATTCACACCTAGGTAATCTAGTATATAGTCAACCTAGTATAGTGTTTGTTCCCTAGACACCAAAATCTTTATAATCATGTGAACCAAACATGACCATAAATGCAAAGAAACTTCAGTCAATTTTGTTCCAGAGCAGGCCAAGCCAATAAAACTATTGGCTGGGCCATGACACATACAGAAGCCTAGGTAGAAACTCAATCCAAACAGAAGCATCAGATGCTAGCATGGGCCATTTTCATTTGTTTCCTCTACAAATTGAACTGGACCCGTGAAGGTAACAAGATTTAGAAGCAGATGTGAAAGATACACCGAAATGTCAGTGCATATACAAAGGCAGCAGTTAAACCAAAAGGGAGGGAAGCAAGACATACATAAACCAAAGTGAAAATGAAGTAAAAGCCTTGCAGTGGAAAAAAAAATGGAAGAAAATTAATAGTAGCCACTGGAAGCATATTGACACCAAAAAAATCATGATATAATTTTGAAGATGAAGTATGACATGTTCCTACTGACTTGGAAATACTTCAAATGCATTCAAAAAGCCATGAGAGGCTTAATTCAAGCTTTGTCACTTGTTATTGGCCATATTTTCTTCTGCATACAGTGATATTAGAGAAGGTCATATGGCCGGTACTCCTGTCCTTTCTGTTTTTGTGTATTTCTTTACCAACCTCACTGTCACCTGAAGTTATCTCATACATTAGTTTCTTAACTGCTATAACAAATTACTACAAAGGCTAAAAACAGAGTTAGGGGCTAGGGATGTACCTCAAGGGTAGAGTATTTGTGCAGCATGCAAGGACCTGGGAAGGATGGATCCCTGGCACTAAAACACTACACACACACACACACACACACACACGGGCGTGCGCATGCTGGCATGTGCTCACACATACCACAGAAAAAACAGAAATTCGTATCTTCTGGTTTTAGAAGATAAAGTAAGGTGTTGGCCAGGCTGCATTTGTATGATTATATCAGATTTACATGGATCCCACAGTGTCTGGCTGTCTTAAAACAATTAATTACACCTTGTGTTTCTTTGGTTGTGTTAAGTAAACTGTTGTTGGGTTTCAAATATCCGGAGGCTGTATCAGTCAGCTTTTACTAGAGAAACAGATATAATGCAAGATATACAATATGCAAGAATTTACAAATGGACTTACGAGGGCCACCCGAAGTCAAGTGTGGAAGAGTGCAAAGGATCTGTCTGCACACTGGAGATCTGAAGACTCCAGCAGAAGGCCTGGAGCTCTGTGGAGTGTCGTGTGCGAGTCCGTAAGAGGAGGCTGAAGTGTCGTCTGTCCCGGAAACCAGGTGAAAACGAAGACTGGAGCTCATGCAAATAAGATAGAAGCAATCCTTCCCTTTTGTAGCATTCAGGCAATAATCCTCCCCAGAGTGGATCTTCCACACCCAGGACTATACTGCGCCAATTTAGTTGGGTGTTTCGTACTCAAACTGACACAATCAATCCACTATGACAAAGATTGACATCTTCAGAAGGTCATTTTTCTGCCTATGCTACCTCACATATGACACTTCAAATAACTGTTAATTTGTGGATTTTCACAGGACTATGCCATAGAAAATTATTAGTAGAGGAGTCGTTAGAGAAATAAAGTGGGATAGACTTTTTAAGGAAAAGTTTAATTCAAACATGTATATAAAGAAAAATACACTATGCATAAAAATGCAAAAATATAAATAAATAAATGAGCAAACTCAAGGGAAGATAGTAGGAAATGACAGGCATTTTCACAGTTGGAGAAGGGGGAGGGGGAGGGGAGATAAGGGAAAGGAAGATATTTTATTATTTGATTATTTGGAAATAATCAAGATATATTATATGCATATCACCAATTCCCCAATAAACATAACAGTAACGAAACGCAAATATATACCGAAAAGGATAGAAAGAGGGATTTGTATGAGATGGTAACATCAAAATATTCCCATCATTGGATGGAGGACAGGTTATCATATTTAATGACTATACATAGATGTGACAAAAATACATTTTATATTTTTTGCCAATATACCTCAATGTTTTTAACAGGAAAGAGTCGTACAGAGAGATCATAGCAACAAATACAATATATTATTTCATTAGAATTACATTTAAGCTTTAATATGATTTTATATCTTTCATGCTTATGTGTGAACATAAATATATATTGTTGAATTTCAAAGTAAAAACTGAAGTCCTACTAAGTAAGGAGAGAATTGTATTGCTCTAACATTTCGACCCCACTTTGAAACCTTCTCACTCTTTTGGCTTAGTACTGATAGCTTCATCTTCCCAAACTATATAACCTGAAACAGAGCTGGCTCTTTTGCTAATAGTAATGTGTCAGGTCATTGTAAAGGTGAGAAAGAAAGAAATGTAAAATTCTGTTTGATTTACAAATCCCTCTTTTGGAGCAAGTTTGATACCTACTAATGCTGAAGTGATTTATTTGTCCATGTCAACCAAAGACATAGGATCTCCCAAAGAAGAAAACAATAGTGAATACTGGAAAATAAATTTTATCTTGAATAATGCTTTATTTGAAATTAGACAATAGATGATAAGATATTTACTATAAAAAATGATGGGAACGGTTCACAGACTACTATTTACTATGTGACAAGTATTTTACATCATTTAACTTGCAAAAGAATATAAAGCTCTAATGTGAGGATCCTAAGATTTCGAGTGGTTACATGTCTTGATTGCATTACTAAAAATTGGTGGTCGGGGTCAAGGAGAACAACACAATATTTGTATTATTGTTACTTAGCTGCTGAAAGTCATTATCTTTGCCTTTTTCCAATTTAGTGCTGCTCTCTAAGTCAGTTTCAGTTCCCACATCATACAAACGTTAGTGTAGCTGGGATAAAAATATCTCCTAGTTATTCGTCTTCTAACAAAATTTATAATAAAGGATAATTTTAGGACATTCATTTATAACTCTATAACCTAACTCAAGAACTGGTAAACAAATTCAAGAAGTAAGGCACAATTCTTAGTCACTATTTGAGAAGTTGGGATGATAACATATTTATCAGAATTTTGATCTAACTGGCTACATTTTAAATCTGAACATCAAATGAATGCTATTGGTTTCTACAGTTTGTAGGAATATACCAGGAAGCAATGATTCTCCACCCTGTACTTATATGAGGTAGCTCTCTCATTGCTTAACAAAATACACAATACTTGCAACTTACAGAAAAAAAATTAATTTGACTTACTGTTTCAGGGGATTCAATTCATAGTTTGCAGAAACATCATGATGAAAAGCCCTCTCAGAGCAAAGATGCTTAGTGCATGGCAGTCAGGAAGGAAAGCAGAACAGTGCAATGAGACTAAGTGTTGAGGATCCAGACTTAGACCTACTGGTCACTCCTCCATGACCCATACAGACTCTCCAAGAAGTGTACACCGCCAATGACATAGGCAGTTCCCAAGGTTAACCAAATCACAATTCTACTCTACGCATTACATCAGTCAATCTAAAATCTGAAAGCAACAATAAAAATAAGCTAATGTTAGCAACAAAAACAAAACAGTATGTATGCCAGTAGATTGCTGATTTAAATCAATTGTTGTCAGTCTTGGTCACATCTTTGAATCATCTACAGTACTTTTAAAAAATGACTAATGTTTGGACATTTTGAGGGAATGAAAGGCTCTTACAGTACAGCAAAAAAAAAAAAAAATCTGGGGCCACGTGATGAAAATACATGCCATTAATCATTTTTCTAGAAAATTTTTAGAAAGCAATATCATTCACACCCACACACATATAGATGTGTTTATATTTGTCTAGTTGTAAGCACACATAAAAATAATTCTATACTATACATTTTGAAAGCCCTATGCTAAAAACATTGTGTCTGGTAGGCCATTTGTTAAGTGGTGAGAGGCCTAAAAGAAGGGACAATACAAGAAATTTTTGCTTTGTTTTCATTATAAAAAAGTGGTTGTGTCTGGGTTGTTTTTATACTGGTCTTATATTTTTGTTTGTTCCTTCTAAGCTTCATAAAGTGTAGTTATTATCTTATTAAAATCATGTTTAATAGAAAGGCAAATCTTAAAAAGATGCATCTGTTCTTGGACTAGTTTCTTCCGAAGAATATCTATTTATTTGGGGGTTACAAATTAATTATTAGCACTGATGCTTGTAACTAATTTTTGTAAAACAACTCTATTGAAGCACTTAAAACAATGAAATGCATAATGGATCCCCTCAAAAGCCATTGTCTCTAAATGTTTGACTTGTGTTTGGGAATTTATTAGTTCTCAGTGTTAACAGACTTTGATTTGTGATGTATGATTAACAAAATTTTGTTCTGCTTCCAGAATTTCTACCTCATATTTAAGGAAAAAAACCAATAAACTTTCTTTAAAGAAAGAATTGAAACTGGAAAGTAAATATTTCTACTGGAAGTGTTCAGTAAATAATAAATCTTATTAGTCATAAATGATGTTAGTAAACATCCTTCAGTATTTGGTTTTAACTTGATTCATATAAAATAGGAATTAAGAAGGTAGTATTTTTGAAACATAACTTGCTTTTATTTGTTTAAAATATGTTTAAAGGATACTTGAAGTAGTCATTTCAGCAGAGGCTGTCTGGTTAAGGGACCCTGAGGAAAATTGTAAGTCAATAGACGAGTTTTCTTCTCCCATTCCTGTCAAACTACCATGGAAAAATACAGTCTTTAAACAGAATTTACCCAAACTTCTGGTCCACAATCGTACTCTAAAATTGAGACAATATTATGGGTGCTCAGACTGAGATTCATTGTGCTCCCCAAGACTCTGGCAGTTTACTTTGGTATGATATTCTAAACTTGTATGATCCTCCTTTATAATATCAGGATTTGTATGTTCTTAAAATTGCAGTGACTTCACTCTATCCATGGTTTTCATCAGTTGACCTTATTATGAGAGCAAACTTTCCATATGTGTTCATTTTTATTGTCATTTATTCTCTCCACTTATTGTTGTATGAAAGTGTGTGCCACAATAGGCAAACTTACACTTGTGTTCTGACATCTATTTTATCTATCAGCATATTAAAACTTGTGCTATAAATGTTGATGCATACATTAATTAGTCCAAGGGGTATTATGACATAAGCATACTTTTTTATATTTAGTGGAATCAATTCATATTATTACACCAGTGAGAAGTGATGATTTTGGTAAGTCTTTATTTAAGGACTGAGGAATAAACAGATATATGTCATACGTAAAGTAAAATTTCATTCCCAAACAACTGCATAGTGTCTAGACTGTATTCTGATTCAGTATAGTATAACTTTTAGCTAGCATTGACAACATTCTTTTCTACATAAAGAATCTAATTCTATCCAAGTCCAGGTGTTTTCCAATGAAATCCTACTGTTCTCATGATAGAATCCTAAACATTTAATACAGCTCCACATGAACTATTGATTTCCTGAAGCTATTCTGCACCCGGATTTTCTGGAGTTTTTATAGTGCCTTAAATATGTCCTATCCTTGATCCTGTCCAGTATTTTCCACATGTCATATACAGGTTTAGGTTAACTTAATTCATGGAATTCTCTAGCTTCATTTCAATAATGCCTAATTTTCATTCTAATCTGCATTTATTTATTTTTCTCATTGAGTTTATTGCTACATTTTAGGTATACAGTACAGTTACATTCATCATTGGGATCTTGTACCTTTACATGACAGGTCATGGTTCTCATTTTTCCCCCATCACCCTGCCCTCCCTTCATCCCCCTCCTCCCTTTCCTGTTTACAAAAACTTTATTTCCATTTTTTTCATTTTGTCATATTTTTTCTTTTCCCTTATTTCCTTTCCCTTGCACTTCCCACTTGCCCTACAACTTTAGCCCTTTTCTTACTATTTCACATTCTCAATTATACCATTTGGATCTTATATACACTTTCAGTTTTTCACACCAGAGAAACTATTTGGTATATACACATATGTGACTTATTTATTTCACTTAAAAGTATGTCCTCACTATGCATCATTTTCCTATGAATGAATGATTCTAATTTCTCATTACTTATAGTTGTGCAGTATTCCATTTTATAGAAAACCACATCTTCTTTATCCAAGAACCAACTGATTGGCAGTTGGGCTGTTTCAAATTTTTAGCTATTACAAACTGTGGCACTATAAAAACAGGTGAGCATATATCACTATGGTATGATTTGATTAATTCTTTTGGAAAGATACCCAGCAGAGGGACGTCTGGGTCAAATAGAACCTCTAGTCCCAGTTCTTTCAGGTATCTCCATATTGATATCCATAGTGGTTGCACCAGTCTGAACTCCCACCAACAATGGAGAAGGATTCCTTTCTCTTCACATCCCCAACAACATGTTATTTGTTGTTTCTTGACAGCAGCTATTCTTTGTGAGGTGAGGTGGAATCTCAGTGTTTTATCTGTATCTCTCAAATGACCAGTCATGTGAAACATTTTTTTATATATTTACTTGCTGCTTTTACTTTTGTTTGAAGTTCACATGCCCATTTTTGAATCCGGTCTTTATATTTGGGGGGCCTGACTTTCTTGAGTTCTTTATATATCCTAGATAATACTCCTTTGCCTGAGGAGCAGCTGGTAAAAACTTTTTTTCACATTGTAGGTTGTCTCTTAGCTCTGTTGATGGTTTCTTTTGCAGTGCAGAAGTTTTTGAATAAGGTGAGATCCCAGTTGTTGATTCTTTCTGCTAGTTCCTGTGCTACTGAGTATTAGTTCATAAAGTCTTTTGCTATGCCAATGCTTTTGAGAGTTCTACCTAACTTATCTTCCAGCAAATTTTAATGTCTCTTTTTTAACATTTAGATCTTTTATCCACTTGGATTTTAATTGAGTGCATGGTGTAAGGTAAAGGTCTAGTTTTAATCCTTGACAGGTTGAAATCCAGGTTTTCCAACACCATTTATTAAAGAGGCTATCTTTCCTTCAGTGAGGATGGTTGGCACCTTTGTGAAAGATGAGATAGGTGAGTATATCTGAAGTTGTTTCTGTATCTTCTGATCTGTTCCACTAATCCTCAGGTCTGTTTCATTGCCAGTACCATGCTGTTTTTATCACAGTGGCTTTGTAGTGTAGTTTCAGATTGGGAATTGTTATACCTCCTGACATGTCTCTTGCCTAGTATGGCTTTTGTTATTCTAGGTCTCTCCTGGTTCCAAATTAACTTTTGGATCATTTTTTCTAGTTCTGTGAAATACAGTGCTGGAATTTCAATTGGCATTGCATTGAATCTGTATAGCAGTTTTGGTAGTATGACCATTTTCATTATGTTGACTCTTCCTACCCAGGAGCAGGGGATATCTTTCCATTTTCTTATATCCTCTTCGATCTCTTTTTTCAGAGTGCTGTAGTTTTCAGTGTAGAGCTCTTTTGCTTCTTTCATTAGACTGATTTCTAGATACTTCATTGTTTTGGATGCTATTGTGAAAGGAATTGTTTCCCTTATTTCCCTCTCAGTGAGTCTGTTTTTTGTGTACGAGAAGGCTACTGATTTCTGAGTGTTGACCTTGTATACAGCTACTCTGCTAAAAGTGTCAATTAAGTCTAGAAGTCTTTTGCTGGAATTTTTTGACTCTTCAATGTGGAATATCATATCATCAACGAATAATGACAGTTTAACTTCTTCCTTTCCTATCATTATTGTATGCTTTCTTTTTTAGTGTAATTGCTGTGGCTAATGTTTCCAGAACTATTCTGAACAGGAGTGGTGATAATAAACAGCTTTGTCATGTTGCTGGTTTTAACGTGACGGTTTTTAGTTTTAGGCCATTTAATATGATGGTGGCTGTTTGTTTTCCATAGATAGCCTTTAAGTTGAGATATAGATCATCTATTCCATTTTTGCAGGGTTTTTATCATGAATGAGTGTTTAATTTTGACAAATGCCTTTTCTGCATCTATTTAGATGATCATATCTTTTTTTTCCTTGACTCTGTTAAGATAGTGTATTACATTTATTTATTTATGTATGTTGAACCATCCTTGCATCCCTGGAATAAATCCAACTTGGTCAGGGTATATGATCATCTTGATGACACTCTGTATTCTGTTTGCCAATACCTTATTAAGGATTTTTGCATCTATGTTCATTAAGGAGATTGGCCTCTAGTTCTCTTTTTTAGTAGCGTCTTTCCCTGGTTTGGGAATCAAAGTGATACTTGCTTCCAGGAATGAATTCAGAAGTACTGCTTCCTGTTCAATTTCATTGACAAGTATAAAGAGTAGTGGCAGTAGATCTTCTCTAAATGTCTTGTAAAATTCAGCAGTGAATTCATCAGGACCTGGGCTTTTCTTTGTTGGTAAATTTTTAATTACATTTTCAATTTCACTGATTATATTTGGGGTGTTTAAAATATTTTTTATCTTCTTCATTCAACTTTCATAATTCATAAGTATCTAGAAATCTGTCCATTTCTTTTGTGTTTTCCATTTTATTAGAGGACAGGTTCTTTTTTTTTGGTATCAGGGATTGAACTCAAGTCCTTGTGCTTGCGATGCAGGTGGCAGAAGCATTGAGCTTAATCCCCAGATAGAGTACAGGTTCTTAAAGTAGGAATTGATGATTCTGGATTTCTGTTGGATCTTTTGTGGCTTCACCTTTTTCATTCCTAATTGCATGGGTCTAAGCCTTTACTTTCCTTTTTTTTTGACAAGGTTGGCTAAGAGTTTATCGATTTTATTTATTCTTTCAAAAAACCAATTCTTCAATTCATTGATTTTTTTGTATCATTTTCTTAGTCTCCATTGCATTGATTTCTACTCTAATCTTTGTAATTTCCTCTCTTGTATGACCTTTGGGTTTTTCTTTTTTATTTTTTTTCTAGGAGTCTAAGATTCACCATTAGGTTTTTTATTGCAGCTTGCTGTATTTTGCTAGTATGGGAATTCACTGTTACAAATTTTCCACATAGAACTGCTTTCATTGTGTCACATAGATTCCTGTATATTTTATTGACATTATCATTTATTTGTAAAAACTGAGTAATTTCTTCTTTAATTTCCTCTGTGACCCATTGATTGTTCAGGAGAGTATTGTTCAATTTTCATGTGTTTGTGGATTTCTTATGCTTTCTTATGCTATTGATCTCCAGCTTAATTGCACTATGATCTTATAATTAACATGGGGTAACTGATTCCACTGCATTTATTTAAACATGTTCTATGAGCTGACATTCTGATTTTGTAAGGTGGGACACTCTATAGACATCTATTAAGTCCATATGTCCAAAATTTGGTTTATTTCTAGTATTTCGTTGTTGATATTTTTGGCTGTATGATCTGTCTATTTGTGATACTTGGGTATTTAGGTCCCCTGCTACAATTGTATTAGTGCTTATTTGGTTGTTCATATTCCTTAATAATTGTTTTATATGTTTGGGGGCATTAATATTTGATTCATGCATATTTATGATTATCATCTCTACCTCTTGGATTGTTCCCTTTACAGGGATGCATTGTCCTTCCTTGTTTCTCTTAATTAGTTTTGGTTTGAAATTTACTTTGTCTTCAAATAAGATAGCTACCCCTGCTTTTTTCGTGGACTCCTGTTGCATCGAGAATTGTTCTCCATCCTTTCACTTTCAGTCTATGGGCTTCTTTTCCCGCTAGGCTGTGTTTCTTGTATACAACATGTTGGATTTTGCTTCTTAATTCATTCTGCCAGTCTATTTCTCTTGATTGGTGAATTGAGGCTATTAACATTGATGGTTATAATTGATATGTATTGACTTATGATTGTCATGTTATTGTCCTGTTGGTGACTCTTTTTAATTTTCCCCCTCTCCTTTTAATTTCTTGCCTTGCCTAATTGATTTGCTCTGTTGGGCCTCATGGTGTTGTGACCTTCATTGTCTTTTTATAGGATGTTGTTTAGAATTGCTTGTAGTGCTGGTTTGGTATTCATGAAGTTTCTTAGGTGTTCTTTGCCATAGAAGTATTTTATTTCCCCACCCATTTAAAGAGAGTTTTTCAGGATACATCAATCTAGGCTGGAGGTTGTTTTCTCTTAGGGATTGAAATACCTCACTCCAGGCTTTCCTTGATCTGACGGTTCGTGTTGAAAAGTCTACTGTGATTCTGATGGGCTTTCCTTTGCATGTGATTTGTTTATTTTCTCTTACTGCTTGTAATATTTTCTTCTTGTATTAGGTTGCTGGGATCTTTATTATTATATGTCTAGGTGTAGATTTTTTTTATCATGGCTAATTGGAGTCCTATATGCCTCACTTTATCTGTATGTCAAATTCTTCCCCTCTGTTTGGGAAGTTTTCTGTCATTAATTCTGTTTATTACCAGAATTTTTAAAGTCATTTTGTTTTCTCCTGGTACTTCATGAATCCATATGTCTTATTTTATTCTTCTTTGAATCATCTAGGAGTTATTGTTCAATTTCTCATGATCCCTTACTATTTTTTAAAGACCTCACTTTTTTCAAGGTCACTGCAATACTATCTTCTATATCTGAAATTCTGCCGTCATATTCATTTATCCTGCTGTGAAAACTTTCAATAGAGTTTTTAGTCTCCTGTATACCTGTTTGAATCTGTTTCATGGATTCCATTTCTTTCCTATGTTGGGCATTCATAGTTTCCATTTCTTTATTATGTTGAGCTTTCATGGCTTCTGTCACGGTCCTGAGCTCATCTATTTTTTTTTTTTCAGCTTCTGTTCTAGAGTCTCTAATCATGTTTTTCATTGTGCTCGCCATCTCTGTAAGTATCTGGAATATTATTTCTGTTTTGAATTTTTCTAGAGCCTGATTGATCTGTTTTGTTACTTCCTGTTTTATGAATTCAGGGTATCCTGTTGGTTGACTGTCAGACTTTTCCACCTCATTTCCCCTAGAGTTTGCTGTTTGTGACTTGTGTCTTTCTGTCTTTGTGTCTTGCTTAAGTGTTTTCTCATTTTTATTTTTGTTGTTGGGTTGTACTTGTCTTAATTCCTGGGTTATTACTTAAATCTTCCTGATATCATTGAGCTTTAGCTTTTGAGTCTCAAATGACTCAAAGACACTCACATTTTCAAAACATCAGAAAGGACATCTCATTAAATCAATCACAACCCTTTAGCCCAGTTGATACAATCATCAATACAATAGCATCATGCACAGCTTAAAAATTGACCATTTGTGGTAGTCACTTATTTATCACCTTTAAACCATGTTAATTAAATCAAAATCAAGGAGCAGCCCAAAATACATTTACAATGGATTAGCTCTTCAATATAGCAACTATACCCTGTGGGATGAGGGCTTAGACAGTGTTAGGATGAGAGGAATAAATAGGTAGAAGAATTGGAGAAGGTTTCAGGTAAAAACAGGGGACACAGGATGACCACACAACCTTTAGGAAACTGTTGAAAATAAGAGGAAAAGATAGAGTGCAAGAATAATGACAAGATGGGCCAGGGATTTGGTTCAGTGGTTCCACTGCCTGCCTCACACAAGGGCCCAAGTTCCATCCCTGTACCATTAAAAACAAAAAAGAATAAGGACAAGAATAAAACAATTTAATAATAATAGGGGCTCACTTTCTTTTGAAAATATTGATCCTTGAGTGAAGGAAAAAGAGAGAAGAAAAGAAAAGAAAGAAAGAAGAAAAACCAATAAAAGAAGAAATCTGAGTTAGGACAGGAACAGAAAGGGGGATGAAGAATAATATGGGGGAGCAAGAAGCTGAATTGAAAAGACAAGATAGAAAAAAGAATTTGCAGAATGGAATAAGGAAAAGAAGAAAAAAATGTGAAGGGCCTCTTTTAGGTTATATCTCTGCTGTCACGTATGACAATTTATGCAGGAATGTGCAGAACTAAGTCGTTTAGTCCCATCTAGCCTATAGCAGACCCCAGAGAATCAGGCTGAATTTGGGCTGCAGGGCCCAAATTGAGTTCCCTGACCTCCTGCAGGGTTGAACTCTGCATGGTTCCAGTACAGATTCCCTCTGCCGTTTCTCTGATGATACTCAAAGTTCTGATGAAAGGTGGTGATCCCTCTAACTTACCAACTATGGAGGTCTGTTGTGCCTTTATTGCAGTTGTGCACTTCTCTTCTATCTACTGGAGCTCAGAAAAATGACCTTTATGACCACCTGTGCCTCTGCATATTGGATCCAAAAACTGGAAAAATCAGGAGGCTTGAGAGTGGGGGAGAGGTGTTTGTGGTGGTAGTGGATATTGCATAGGTGTCCTTACTGGTCTGCTTGATGGAGGCCAGAGTGAGGACAGGATCTCTGCATGGATAACCCGGTCCTCCAAGCTCTGCTGGATGCAGCCTGGGGCAAGGGCAGGGGGTGAGGGTGGACCCACTGCATGGCTAACCGGTCCTTACCAGTCCGCTTGATGCAGGCCAAACCGAGGACAAGATCGCTGCATGGCTCTCTAATCTGCATTTAATGCTACATTGCCAGAAAACCTTCTCTAAATCTATGAACTATGTTAAAAATCCTCTGATATGTATCCAGTCTAGATAATCTACTGCACCAGGAAAACCACTCTGTATATTTTATTATTCCCAGCTGTATGCCAGTATTTAGAATGGGTTTTCATCCATAAATGATTTATAGAATTGTTTGGTGATAAAGCCCAAATACACACATATTATATTTTTATTTAGATATTAGATCCCTTGAATGGTACATTAAAGGTACAGATTTATTTAGTGAAAACCACAAATACAAATCATTTAAGAAAATTCAAGAGTTGAAAAACATGTTAGTGCATCAAATTTATTGAAGCTTTACAAAATGGTTAATAATTTTTCATTGGTAATAAGAAACGATGCAAGGAACATGTCTTGTATTGTCACTGGTCATATCATATTGATACTATAGCGATCAATCATTTATTATCTGTATTCACTTACATTTCAAATTATAGCTGTGTGTAGAATCCACTTCCTAAGCTGAAAGTTTTTAGTCTTCACCTCAACAAACACTGGTTCACTGCTTTTTTCCCCAATCTAATAAACTTTTAGCACGCAGGTCTCAGAATTATGGCTTACTTGGACAAATAGATCAGTGAAGCATATAGACAGAAATGTGAAGTTTTGAGATGTTGTTTCTGCAATAAAGAGGTGTGCAAGAGTTTCAGCTTCCAGATATCATCTAAGAAAAGTGATTTAAGTGTTTATGGGGGAAATCTGGACACTATAGCATTTCCTGCAATCACAGTTGTCAGGGAGCCAGACACAAGTGAACTGCAAATAAACAAACAAATGATCAAAACTCAAGAAAATAATGTCTTAAAAATTTATGGAGAGGAATGCTTTCTTACAGGTAATATTTATAGTTTATTTATTTATTTTTCATGAGATAGGGAAAATAGACTTCCTTTTTGCTAGTGGTTCATCTGAAATATTATTGGAATGTCATATTTTGTAATCTGTAACACAACATGAGATTGGTAACACTGGAAAGTTTTATTTAAGTAAAATGGAGGGATTGCTGGCATTGTTCTGTAATCCCTCGAGAGCATCTTTGTTGGCTTCTGTATCAACAATGCCTATATTTTAAATGACCATGCTTTTGTCTTCTAATTCAGATGCAAAAACTTCTGCTTTTGCAGAAAACCTATTACAATTCGGGAGATCTTAGAGGATGGGCCAAGAATACAGCACAAGTGTTAGAGAGCTCCAAGAAATATGCTGTCCCTAGGTCTTCATAGAGCAGACAACTACCCAATTTGCTTCAGGGCTCCTCTTCTCCCAGAGTGAGAAGAAAGCAGTAGAAGGGCATACATGTGAATGCTAGGAGTCTCACATTAGTAAAGAGTGGGTGGCAGAGGACCACATGCTAAAATCACAAAAAGCTTTCTCGTAACAGGTCAATTGGATTTTCCTACAAATATGAAATACTGAAGCCTATTCTCATTTTTGAGTATATGGTAGCTCTGAAAAGAGAAATCTCTTGGGATTAAAATTCCCAGAACAAGAAGTGTTGCAGAGAGTGTTAGAAATGATTAGGGCATGCTCCAATCTTTATGAAGTAGTATTTCAGTCCTTTAGGCAGCATATAGATATTGAGTGGTCCTTCCCATCCAATTTCTGTGGATGGAAGACTGTCAAAAAGTAAAAGTATAACAAAAAAAATGACATCTTTCAAAGTCAAGCTCCTTATTGGGCTCAATCAAGAAATCAATTATTTCTCAGACACTGGAAAGGAAGAGGTCAAGGGAGTCTTTGTCATATTTTATATTGTGCTCAGAGCAAGTGATATAAAAGAAAATTGCAAAAAATCAAAATTTTAGAAAAACACACTTGTTTAAACCAAGAATTTACTAGAATGTAGAGAAAACATGCTTAGATACTTCATAGCTGCTCTGTTCCAGAGAGAGGCTCTGTAAATCTGCACCATGGAGCTCTATTAAAACATCAAGAATTATGCAGCTATGGATGGCTCATGGTATTCTGTGCTCTTAGTAAATCGTCATGATATATCTTTAATTTAGAGTCCCTAAAAGGTGTTCATGAGTAAATTGCTGATTTCCAGCATAGGTTTTGATGGGAAAACAGCTAAGAATGAAGAGAAAAAGAAAAGTGTATATGTTGTCTCAGCATATTTTTAATTATTTTGACAAGATGCTTGGAGGCAGTGCTTCCTAACCTTCAGAGTATAGTATAAATAGAAAATGATAATGCTGGCATGGGACATAAGTGTGATCGAAAATGCTGCTTAAGGCAAGAAGGTTTTCAGGCCAGGTGATCACAGAAGCTACAGGCACAACACTCAGATGGGAAGAGAGGAGAACAAGGGTACATGTTAGTGCTATACTTCAAGGGGTGCTGCCAGTCATCTTCACAGGACTTCACTGCAGACATGGGTTAATAGAAAGGCACAGTTATATAAGTTTTCAAATATGTTATTTGCATTTAACTTTAGAATATGTTGCTCTGTAACTTTTTTTTTCTTGAAACAGGTATTTCTCTCCTTTGCAATCAATATTGTCTTTACAATGTTTTTTATTGTGTATGTGTTCAATTTTTTGGGGTTCATTTTGACAGAATGTTTATCTAACTTTTTATCTTTTCAAAGATCCACCTTTAATTTAATTTTAATTATCTTTCTCTCATTTTTATTTGTTGGATATTCTGTTCCATGTATCTCATTTAATGTTTCTTTGAGTTCTGCTGTTACCTTTATTGTTACATTTCTTGTTTCTTTGGATTTATGTTATTTAAAATGAACCTTTGATTTAAATCCCTTGCTCCTTAAAAAAATTCAACTATAACATACATTTGTAAACTGCCCTTCATTGGGTAAATTTATGCAGATATTGACAAATAACCATTGCAATCAAGGTTCGGAGCAGTTCCATCACTCTCCAAGTTCTCTTGTGTTCATTTGTGGTCAAACTTTCCCCATTTCCAATCTATAGCAACTACGGATGTACTTTCTGCCTCTGTCCTTTTGTATTTGCTGGATTGTTGTATAAATGGAATCATGTAGCATGTAAGATTATAATATGACTTTTTAACTATAATTAAATGACAACATACACATGTTGCATCATGTATGAATAGTTCTCTTTACTACTGGATATCATATTATATGGATATACCATATTTTGTTTATTCATTTCCCAAGTGAGATATTTTGTTTTGCTCAGGATTTTTGCTGATTATTTAACACAAAATTAAAGTCATTTATTTACAGGTTTCCATGTTTTAACATAAGGTTAGGAGCTTAATTATATCTTCATGTGCAAATGTGAGCTTCATTTGTATTAGAAATCTAAATTTAAAAGATAGTGTCATATACATATTAGAGGGGAATATAGAATATTTTTACTAATCTAAAAACAGGGCAGGGAATTTAGCTCAGTGGTTCAGTTACCTGCCTTGCAAGCTCAAGGACCCGAGTTCAAACCCCCGTACCAAAAAAAAAAAAAAAAAAAAAAAAAAAAAAAATCTAAAAACAGAAAAGATATTTCTGTAGTTCTTCAAATGCACAAAACTGCAAAATTTTGTTACCTGATTGTATTATATATGTTCAGTGGAAAAAATACATTAAAAATCGACAGACAATAGAACAAGATGACTTATTTAAAGATGTTCCAAACAAAAGAAGATATTTAACATATGGAAGGACTCCAGAAATTATTCAGGATGATCTCAAATTAAAAGTAAATCATGTATGGATATTTTGCAGCAGAGAAAGTAATCATATCTGGCAAGCTTATAAAGACAAGGTCAAAATAATTTGAGAAATCTTGGCAAGTAAAATTGGAAATTATTATGCAGTGAATTCTCCTAGTAGAGTCCAAATTGTAAAAGAAAAAGAAAGAAACTCTCAGATCTTAGTGCATGTGCTATATTCAGTCATTGGCCTATTCCTGGTGAACAGGATCACTTCAGCTCAGATGCTGTCTATACAGAAATCGTATGGCCCTGCCACTCGAGACTACTAACTAATTTCACACCTTGTGGCAAGTTTTTTGAACAGACGGCTTTGTACAACATCATATTTGCCAGACTGTTGCTTATGTCAATAAAATCCTTTTTTTTTTCCCTCTCTCTCTGAAAAGCAGTTCATTTGTGATTCTCAGGAGCCTCCTTCTCAGGAAGGGAATCAGAATAGAAAGCTCAATGATACAACAGTCTGCTTGTTTCTGGACTATGACTTCTACTCATCCTTTCCTTCCCTGTCATCAATTCTAAATAGCCCTAACCCTCATTTTTCACCTCTAGAAGAGATGATGATCCAGACCTCATCTCTGAACAATGTGAGGACTTTGTAAAATATTGTCTCAAAGTCAATGTTGCTACATCTAGAATACCAAGAGACAACCCAGTGAATTCCTTGAATCCTATGATACTTCTGCCTTAATTGTGTAGCAGAAGCATTATATCCTCTTGCTGATCAGTTTTAATGAGCTGCACCTTGAAGAAAATTCATCTATGTGTCAGTCTTTGTACCATATTTTCCCTTTGGGCTAGCCAACTCTTTTTCAGAGCTACATCACAACTAAAGTACTTTCTTACCCTACCTGCCTTCTTTATCTTCTCTCATGGGTATCAAATCTGCATCACTCTATCCTACTACTATTTCTTTTCCCCTTTATCTTTCATTGTCATTACCTCCAAAATACATATGACACTACAAACTCTATCTTTTACATGTCTTTCCCAGTGGACACAAACTGAGACAGTAATGAAATACAGGGAAAGAACATCATAATTCAGACTAATAATTTCAGAGTTCCCATCTGTTCATTTACAAAATAAATGTAAATTTTATAATGTTACTTTAGTTGTATTGATTTACTGCTTTAGATTCAGGTCACTCAGATGTCTAAAATTCTTAAATCCAAACAATCCTAAACAGTGTTTTTTTGAAGAATCACATGAAAGGTTTCTGAAGACATTATCATAATTTCAATGCCAGAAAGAGTAAGATAAAGTCATAAAATACTTGAAAAATAAATGTAGCCAGCCATTCCCTAAATATACTATTGAATATTAAATGTATGGGGTTTTTTTTTTTTGCTATTTCCTTTCTTTCTCTCTGTTGCATAATCATTTTTGTATTCATATATTATGATCACCTACCTTCTTTAATGCTAAAGTATGCCTGAAATTATTCCTTTATAAGTATGTCTTTATGCATTCAGACTATAGCAATTCTTCAGAATCCTTTTTAGTTCTTTTCCAAACTGTAAATCTTATCTCTCATCATATAAATATATATTCTAAGTTTTTTTCAATATCATAGATCAGCGAGTTTTCAGTCCTCTGCCTAGAAAGAGGGGTGGCAAGGGGAAAAAAAAAGACAGCAGAGACTCCCATAATTTACAGCATATGGGGCGCTGGGAGGTCAGTGCCTCAGAGTGGGCAAAGCCATATTGAGCTAGCCATTATTTGTTGGGTACATAATAATTGGAGGGAGCATCAGGCAACTAATGGGGTGGCAGTAGTCTTATGTTCAAGAGGATCTTATGTTAATGAGGGTGGAAAGGAGAGCATTTTTACAATAGTAGGTGGGGTGAGATAGCAAGCTAATACAAAACGTGTGCTTCCCCCAGGTGACACCTTTCTCCTTTACTTCTCAGTATCCAAGAACCAGGATGTCTTCAGATGATAATACCCTTTCCCTTGAGTGTCACAATATCACAGGATCTTTGAAGCTTCAACTTGTGTTTCCACATGCCACAGGCTTGCAGGCAAGTTGACTTTGGGTCTTAGACAGATATAGTCATACTTTATGAAAAGATTTTTCCCCAAAATTTATGTAAAATGGCTCCAACAATCATATTTTTGCTTAATCTTTTAAAAGGATGACTATTATGTCCTCTGTTATGAGACAGAAAATTACTGAATCATACTAATTTCACTGTGAATAACAATTCAATTTACAATTCTCAAGAGCACAGAAAACCTTCAAATATGTATATGTATGTATTTCAAACAGTAGTATTTCTTTTTATTGCTAATTTTTTATTTTGTTAATACATGTTGCAGTTCACGTAATTTATAATCATCACATACATCTCTATCACCACATCCATGCAAGTATTTGTTACTATTTGATTTCTGGATAATTGTAACTCTTTCTAGAGTCTGATGAAATCTTTGCATTGCTTTGGTTTGTGCTTCTCTATTGGTCAAAGATGCTGAATATTTTACATATTTTTAAAATAATTTGTATTTCTTCCTCTATGAAAGGCCTGTTTATTTCTCTTGCCTATTCTTCATTGAGTCTTTAATTTAAGACAAGTTTATTTTTTGTTTGTTTGTTTGTTTTTAGTTCTTTGTGTATTCTAGATAATTAGTCCTCTGAGAAGTAGCTGGCAAAAATTTGTTCCCTTTCTGGATGTTGTCTGAGTGTTCCCTCTACTGATTGACTCTTTTGCTATACAACAGCTTTTTTAGTCAGATATAATCCCATTTGTTGATTCTTGCTGTTATTTCTTTTGCATTTAAAGTTGCAAATCTGTTCCTTACACTTATATCTTCAAATGTTCCACCTGCTTTATCTTCTGGTAAATTTAATGTTTCTGTTTATTCTTTAGACCTCTGATCCATTTTTACTTTAATTTAGCATATGGTGAGAGATAAGTGTCCCTTTCAATTTCTGTTCACAGATGAGCAGTTTTATTAGCATCAATTACAGGCTATCTTTGTTCCAAAACATGGTTTTGACCTCTTTTCAAAGATTAAATAGCTGAATGTGCCTGGGGAAGTTTCTGGATCCTCAGATCCAGATTCTGTTCCATTGACCCACATATCTATTTTTGTTCCCTTACCATGCCACTTTTTCATTACTGCTTTGTAGCATAGATTGAAGTCAGGTACCTCTATGCCTCCTGTTTCACTCTTGTTGCCAAAAATTGCCTTTGCTATTCTGGTGCTCTTCTAGCTCCATATGAGTTTTAGGCAAATCAGAAGTATTTAATATATAATTGGTCTTAAATCAGATTGAGTAACTAAATTTTAAAGTTATATTTTCTTTACCAGAAAAATGAACATAATGTTATGTATCCAATATTTCCTATAAAATGTATACCATTGAAAATTTATTGCCATCACATAGAATAGAAAAACAACCCTGACAATGAGTCATATCTCTCTGTTACATCTTTCATATAAAAATAGATTTTACATTTGAAATCAAAGTAAGTAAAGTAATTTTTCCTTATAATTAAAAGTAAATTTTAGAACATTATAGAAGTGAATTTCAGTAACTGTAGTTTGGATTGCCTAAGAAATTGAAGTTGAAAGTAATCTTTTACATGGCAACACAAAAGTGATTTTTACATTTAGTTAACATTGATTATTTTATTTTTATGATGAATAATGAAATCTGTCATTGAAAGTACCCATAGGGACAATCAATACCTTAATGCTTTTTTTCTTCCAATTAATAATATTAGATTATATGTGATTCAGGCTAAATTATGAATGACATGTTGTCAAAAATGAACCAAATTTCACTATAAAGCCATTTTTAAAAATGTATGATTCAAAATAAGTATTAAAAGTAACCAGGTTAGTTAATTCTGGACTGTACTAAAGGAAACAGTGTTTATAAATTTTTACTACAACCAAGAAAATCAATTCCCCCAGCATGGGGAAATGTGTACAGTTGCCCTCATCTAATCCAAAATTCTTGAGCCACTCTGGGCCTTAAAAAGTTCAGTTTTCAGTAGCAATCATTATAGAGATTGGAGGGTGTTTAATTGCAGATTTACCTTATTGCAACATAAAAAAAATTGCCAAGTATTCATCGAGCTCTGTCTCACAAATAATTCTTAGATTTATTCTTCTAATAATATCAATAAAAAATTTAACCAAGGATATCAATGGTACACCTAGGAAAACTTTTATTGTTTTGTGCATAAGAAACTTAAAATCATTTTCTCATTAATTGACAAAACTTGTTTTAAAATGCTAATTTCTTGTTATAATGATGTTGATAATACTCGGAACAACAGGGAAGTATATCTATTTGCTTTCAACTAAACAAAACAAATGAAAATCAGTTAAATAACAGAAGTAGTAATTTTGGGATTATTGAATCCAAAAATTATTTAAATAATCAAATTACAAAAGTCTACAACAATCTATGTTATATTTCAAAGTGAGTACAAAAGTTTGAAAGTTCCCACCATACAGAAATAATTAATGTTTGAAAGGAAGTTCCTATTACTGATGTGATCATTGCACATTCTATACATCTATGAGATTACACTGTATGTCATAAAAGTGTGTATTGCATATATATTTAGCTCAATAAAAGCAATTTTTAAAATACAGATAAAAATTAGGCTGGATGTGGTGGCACATGCCTATAATCCCAACACTTGGGAGGCTGAGGCAGGAGGAATGCTGTGAGTTCAAGACCAGCCTGGACTACATAGTGAGTTCCAGTTCAGTCTCAACTACATAGTGAGACCCTGATTCAAAAAAAAAAAATATATATATATATATATAATATGTGTGTGTATATATATGTATATGTATATATATATACAGAGAGAGAGAGAGAGAGAGAGAGAGAGAAATCTATACACACCACAGTCACTACTAGAAACAGACACTCAAAGTTTAGAAGGACTCTGATTTGTACAGTATCTCTCTTGAACTGGATGTATTGGTTCTGGCTTCTGTCCACTTCATTTTGGTATTTCCCCACTTTTGAAACATAAATAAGGACACTTCTCAAATTTTAAATGTTTTAATTTACTTTATTGGAAAAGATTTTATCTAGAAGCTTAGCTTCTAGATACTCTTTAATTAAGCTTGGTTCAACAGATTTCTATGTAGATCACAATATGGTGAGAGCTTTTGAATAGCAATACAGGTAGAACACCATTATTAGAAACGACTGTGAAGACATTTTTCTGAATGCCACATTTATGATGTTGATTAGGTTTTGGTGCTAGTGAGTTGATGAAGAAAAGGAAATAGTGTGCTCTCTTTTCTCTAGAGACAAAATAAGCTCCTCAAAAGTTTGTTTTTATTATAGAGGACTAACGTTTTCAATATTTTGCTGAATAAAAAATCACCACGTGAAAGGTGTAGATAACTTTTAAAGATCTCAAAAGAAGCTTCAATAATAAAAACTTGGAGCTAGGCACACATGAGAACATTTTTACTTTTATACCTCTACTTAATGATGAAAAATTATGCATCTCCCAATAATACTAAATACATACAGTGCTAAAACAGTAAAATTAATCAGAGTAATTATTTGCTAGCCTATGTAATGATACAGAAAACTTTTGAATGGTTATGATTTTGTATTGTTTAAACCATCAAACAATTTTAAAGTTGACAGAATAATGTGATGAATTTCTATGTACCTTCAAAAGAAGCTTTAACAATTATCAATATATGACCAATATGGGTTCATTCATATACCTTCTCCTTGTTTCCACAATGGATTTTTTTAAATGCATTTTAAACATGAAAATGTTTAGTATGCAAATATTTAAATATATATCCTAAATAAATAAAAATGTGCAAATCTTCAAATAAATTTTAAAATTTAATTTAGCACTTTGCATCAGCTTCCACAAGTTTTACACATTGTATTTAGCTGATGTGTTTCTTAAGTATTTAAGATTTTTTTAAGTGTATATATTCAAGAAATACTCTGTACTGGTTACATTTTAAATGTTTTACTTGTGTGATATGTATATTAAAACTTAAAACTTGATCAGATCTGGTTTCATTTATTATAAAAAATGATTTGTAGATAATCCTCTATACTTACAGCATAAAAAGGAGCACAAAATATCTGAATGCATTTTTGTTGTGGTGTTGAAAATGATCAATAAGGTCATGTTTCATATTTCATCATATAATAAAATATTAGTTTGGAATCTTTCACTTACCAGGTAAAAGGAACCTTGATATTCAGTATTATTTCATTAGTCTTTGTGAAATTTTGCTTTCTAATTGTACCATTCCTTTGGAATCAAAGTTGGACATTTTCCTACTGAGATAAAGTATATACAGGGAAAACAAACTAAATGATCACTTCACCTAGTTTCAGTTTTTATGTTAATAATTTGGATTTTTACCCTCAAATTTGTTCATTAATTTGTTTGATTTGCTTATTGAGTGATGGTCACTGATTTCATATGATTTGATATGTGATATCTTTACTTCAGGATGGCACAAAAGTCCAAAAAAATTATTGGAAATTATGTATTTAATTTTGACCTTTTCCTTGGCTATTGACACATGGTACAATACTTGATGTGAGTGCTAGTTAGAGTTGGCCTTGCAGTAATGAAGGTAAACAACAGATATTCTATACTGTACTGTGCTGGTAAGCTATACTGTTTGATAGATTAGGTTTATGATATGAACATTTTTCCTTATTTTCAAGCTATGATGGGTTTAGCAGGATGTAACCCCAAGATAACTCAAAAACATCTGTATCATAGTAGGTGCATGTATTTTAGCAAATTTAACGTAGTTCTCATGTTAATGTACACAGTATTCTATTTTTCATTATTAACAAAGCAGACCTTCAAGTGTAATTTCTGTATAACTTTTTCATTACTACTGGCAGGCTTTGATAACACCCTGGATTTCTAGGGTTCTAAAACACTGCAGATTATGTCATCAGGTGATCTTTTCCATGAGGGAATTGGTTGCTTCTACAATAGCCATGTTTTCAGTGGAAGATATTAAGTACTGTAGTATATTGTTTAAATTAATTTATTTTAATTAGTAATAAAACCATACATATACTTATTAATGAGATAACATGTTTTGTTACATGTAATATTATGTAATGTTTAAATCAGATTTAGTTTACTTGTCTCTATAAACATTTACATTTCTTTCTGGTAAAACTTTCAAAATTTATTTTTCTACTATTATCATATGTAAACACCATACTGTGAATTTCCACACCATATCTTTTTACTCCTGTTTAAATTTACTTACTAACCATTGATCAATAGTTCCCATCTTTCTTCATCCTTTCTTTCCTAGACTTCACCCAACCTCTCTTAGCCAACATTCTACTTTTAATGTCTAAGAGATTAACAATTTCACATACTTCTAATGGATGAGATTACAAGGTTCTTGTATTTCTGTGCCAGGACTACACTACTTGACATAATGATCTCTACCTCTATCCATGCTGTTCAAAATAACAGGATTTCTTTTTCTTAATGGTCAAGTAATATTTATTGTATATGTGTACCATATTTTCTCCAACTATTTATCAAATATTGGACATTTAGGTTCCCTTCACGTTTTGACAACTTATATTGAATAAGAATATGAAAGTGCAAATGTCTCTTTAATATACTAATTTTATTTCCATATATATATATATATAT
>NW_022900924.1:27690169-27709402 GCF_012274545.1 Fukomys damarensis
TTTTTTTTTTTTTTTTACCTAGAAGGAGGATTGCTACATCTTTTTTTTTTTCTCATTGAGTTTATTGGTACTTTTTAGGTATACACTACAGTTACATTCATCATTGGAATCTGGTACCTTTACATGACAGGTCTTGGTGATTTTTCTGTTTGTAGTATTTTGAGAAACCTTCACAATGTTTTCCAGAATACTAACTTACATTCCCACCTAAAGTATGTTAAGTTTTCCCTTTTCTCTACATCTTTGCCAGCACTTGTTATCTGCAAGGCTGATATACATAACTTCTACTAAATTTCTATGATTTTTATGGACTTTTAATAAATAAAAATAAGAAATACTTTAGAAATATCAATGCACCAAAATATATTTATTTTTTATATTTATATTTGTAGCTACTTTATCTTAAGAATCTTGGCTCTTAAGAAAAATAATATTACTTACTTTTTGATCCAAAAATAAATTTTGTTTCATAAACCAAAATGACTATTATTAATAATTATCTACAGACAAAATTTGATTTTTTTACAGTACTTTATATACATAGCTTATGTCTTATCAGGAATATGCTTCAAAGTACTTTGTTTGTAAGTAACTTAATGCAGAGACCATCATAGTGGGCTAGAGGAAACAATGCTCACAAGACACTCAGAAGTCACTCACCAAGGTTCCCAGGTACTTGGATGTGGCGAGTGAACAAAAACACGACTATAGCAAGGTGACTTGAAGGAGAAGTCCATGGATGAAATCCAGTAAGAAGATCTTCAGAATAAAAAGGGCTGCTTCCTGATCTTAGCACTGCTCATAGCCTTGGTGCAGCAAACGGGCCCTCTGGGCAAAGTTTAAATCCCCTGAAGGAAGAACCCAAGGGTAGCCAGTGGCTGTCAGGCTACTGATAAACACCAAGTCTAGTCACCACCCAGTGTCCACTTGGTCAAGCTGTCCACCCACTGGAAGATGGAACCCAGTGAGCAAAATATTCCCAAGAGAATGTCAGATCAGGGTATTAAGGAAAGCACAAAACTTTCAGAGGGCTGTGCTTGAGTCAGGAATGATGAGTCCTGTAGAAAGAGGAGCAAAGGCCTCAGTCCTAATTAGAGACCTAGAAAGAAGGGTATAAGGATTGTGTGTCTCACAAGGGCTTGTAGTGGATGTATGTAACTCCTTGGATGTGGGGTGGAGAATGAAACTAAAGCGGTTTGGGAGCAGGTGCTCTCCAACATCCTATCGAAGGCCACCAAGGTCTGAGCCTGTGTGGACACACTGTAACCCGATAGTACTGGATTCCATGTAGAAGGCCTCTCTTCTACTGATCCCTAAATGTCAGTGCAGTCACAGGTTGGAAAGACACCCTTTGTGAAACTGAACAAAAGGGGCATGTCTCACATTTTTATACTGTCACAGAAGTTAGTATTCTGTAACATAACTGAAACCTGCTAACTGATACTGAGTCTAAAGAGCTCATAAAATAAAAGCACATATCCTAACATTCCATCTTGAGACAAGGTCCAGAATAGCCAATATCAGAGACAATATAGATTAGTGGTTGCTAAGCGTTTTGAGAGCAATGGGAGGACTGGTAATGGGAGGACATTTCTCTCTAGAGAAAGACATTTTCTAGAATTAGTAATAAGACTGTAGCTATGTCCATGTAATAAAATTCACTGATTTGTACACTTAATAGAGAATTGCACAGAGTGCCTTATATATTTTCTTTTTCTTTCCTTTTCTTTCTTTTTTATTTGTACTGAGGATGAGGATCTAACTCAGGAACTCATGCTGGCCGGGCAGGCACTGTGCTGCTAAGCTACATCCCCAGCCCTTACATATTTTCTTTTACAAATTAAAATAACAATCGGTTTTTTAATGCCTCTTCTATTTCTGCAGGTTTTTGTTTTCTTTCAGTCCTGGGGATTGAACCCAGGGGCTTGCATATGGTGGGTAAGATCTCTGGCCAACCCCTTTTTAAAATTTTGAGACAAGGTCTCACTAAGGTTCCCAGGCTGTCCTTGAACCTGTGGACTCCCTCCTTCAGCCTCCAGAGTAGCCGGGACTATCGGCATAAGGTATGATGTGCAGCCCAAATTTGTAAAATAAGTGTAGAATTGAGACATTGTCTGGTTCAGTGTTTTCCAAGTTGGTCATTATTAAAATTCTAAGAAGGTACAATGTCTAGATACCTTTATTTCATAGGTCTTGGGTCAGAAACATAAATATATTTTAAAAGAGGTTATAAGATTATTATAAAATTTAGTTGTGAGAGCCTTTAAGAGAAAAATAAAGCCCAAAGAAACAGTGACATACTGAAGGTCAACTACTACCAGCAGCTGTAACCAAGGGTCAATGTGCTCAGTTACCTTTTTCTTTATTTTTAAATATTTTCATAATACTGTGTTACTTCCTATTACAAATAACTTTAAGTCAATTAAGCTTATACTCACAATTCTCTAAGTCTCTAATATAATGCATGGTAATTCAGAAGAAAACAACATTTAAGGTAAGTTTTCTTCTTCTATATCCTAGACCAGCACCACATCCAGTCTTCATTTTTGCCTTTCTCCTTTCAAAATCCTGTCTCCGTGTTGCAGGACAAGAGAAGAGAACGATTTGTTTTGCGCATTAAGGATATAATGTGGAAGGGAACAAAGTAATCCTGCAATTCTTCTTTGACATGGTGCATTTATTTATCTCACTGTTGCATTGCTCTGCTCTTGGTAGTTTTTGCCTATTAGCCTTTTTCAATCCCTCCTCTCTCCTTTCTCTTCCCCCCGCTTCCATTTTTCTCCTCTCTCCTCTCTCTCCATGAAGTCATGTTTTCACTTTGGAGAGGAGAACAAGACGAAGTACAGTAGATTTACACAGCCTTATTTAATTCAGTATATATTCTTTTTTCCTGTTTTCTTTCTTTCCGTATATATTATTAATATCTATTGTTCTATAATTAAAGTTACTATGTAGTTTTATGTCTACAAAGAAGGAGAAATATAAGAAACTACGAAGAAATCGTTGGGGTGGTCCTCACTTTGCCCTTTTTTATTATAATATTATCACCTTTATTTGTAATAAACATATCTGCCAAAGAATAATAAAACAGTTTTCTCACAGAATGAATGAATAGCATGTGAAGACAGAATTTAATATGTTTTAAAAATTGAAAAGACTTTAGAATGATGTCTGAGATATAGTATTTTGTGAAAAGCATATACTAAAACTGTATCATCATCATTAAAATTCCAACCCAAGTAACAACATTGATTCTTACCCATAATGTGATAGCAAAATTACTTCTTCAGCTTCCTTATTGAGACCATAAGTTTTGCTTCTCTATGAAGGAAGCAAAATAGTGTTATGGAATGGGATGATGATTCTGGGATTTGAAAGAACAAATGAAAGCAGGCATTTAAGAGGATAGGTACCAGAACACTCAATAAATAAACCACCAATGAGTGCTCCATCTCTTGCCAGCATTTTGTTTTTTTTGTTTTTGTTTTTTGTTTTTGTTTTTTTGAGATGGGGTCTCACTATGCACTATGTAATTGAGACTGAACAGGAATTCACTCACTCACTATGTAGCCCAGGTTGGCCTCGATCCTCCTGCCTCAGCCTCCAGAGTGCTGGGATTACAGATATGCACCAACATGCCCGGCTCTTGCCCGCATATTTGTGTACAACTTACCTCAGACATCTTTTGGAAGAAAGGCAGAAAATTGCATGGCTATTGGGAGACTGAACATTAATGTGAAAGGACCTCAAAATGATAAAAGACAATAAATGGGCTTCCTGAAGTTTTTCTTTTAATAGTATCTCATATCTGCTGTTTACTTCTTAGTATCTGTTATCCATTATTGCAGCAATAAACTCAGTGATATTTCTTTTCATATTTTCATTTTAAAACTGTTACCTAATCGGTGAGTATGGTCTATATTACAGTTCTAACAAATCAGTATACCTTTTTCTACTAGGAATAAATATTAACTGTAGTCGTGATGTGTCCAAACCAGTCCAATAGGAATCTGATGTGTCTTGAATCCAAGAAATTCACTAAAATGTGCATTTGGTTTCATTTCTGCAGTCTCACCACTCAAATTTCATGAAATTATATAACTAGATCAGTGATGCTCTTTTATAGCTATTAAAATTTGAAAATGACTTTTTTATCATATAGGATTGAATGCAAAGGACTTAAGGTTTAACATGACATGTTCTTTCTAATTAATACAGCCATGTAAAGGATAACTATGAAGCAGTGCTTTTGTTTTGTTGTTTTGTATTCGATTGATACTTCTTACAATTTTTAGTAGTCACGTATGATTAAGCCTAATGTACTGATTTAGATCATGAGGGACAGTTGTGGACAGAGATGGTGTGCGGTGCTTCGTATTCTTTTCCTATTTAGACGTATTTAATAAACAAAAGGCGGAAGGACCTTGAAAAAGAAAGCTATTTGACACCTGGCAGCTTTGATATGGAGACAGGAGGAGAGAAATTCAGATTAAAAATAAACTACTAAAATCAATGATGCCTAAAGTTGGAGCATACATATTCCAATTTCTAAAGTTTCATTTAAAGATTTAAAATACTTTCTTAAATGAATCATGTGCAGTATATGAAGTGTACATTAAAGTGATACAGAAGGGTGATCACTTTAATTCATTCTCTTTAGTCTATTTTGAGCAATTCTATTTCTCTGTCCAATGCTAGATGCAGTTAATTTTATATGAACACATCCTATAATAGTAGGATATTTTGAGTATTTTAAAGGAATATAGAATGAGCAAAGGTTTATTACACACAGAAATTTACATGTGATTTCATGAGGAAAAATTCATAGTTTAAAAACAAAAATTTCTTACATATTTTTGGTAGCAGAAGTATAAATAGTCCAAATTTTCTGACAAATTTTTAATATCACATAGCTAACATGTATATAATACTTTATTATACAAGTGTAATAGAAAAAATATATATACTTCTTAAGAGATAAATTTCAACATATATGGAAATAATATTTTTCTAAGTAACATACATTTTGTAAAAAACATTTTGAAAATAAATATCTAGAGGTGTTTTCATTACCATATTATTCCACTGACTAAAATGATATATTTATCTATAGTATCATCCACAGACTACATTACAAAATGAAATTTACATCTTCCATTACCTTCTTCAAAATCTTTCAAATGAAAAATTTCCATGGGATTTGCATCTATTTTTTGAAATAATGCAAATATAATGTTCTGATTATTTTGTGAGAACAACCCATAAATATTAAGTGACAAATCTCTCTAAAATCTAAAGTTGGTAGACAAGATTGAAGAGAAATATTTTAAAAAGAACAATCAATAGTGACCTTAGTCAATTTATCACTATGTGTATTTGTCTGTAAGTTTCTTTCTTCAGTTATGCCAATTGATATTGAACTACACACATATAGGAAAATATATTTTTTTAAAAAATTATTGGAACATTTTAGGTATGCAGTATAGTTACATTTTTAAAAATTCCTGCAGTGTGAAAGTTTAAACCATATTACATTTTTAATCTTTTTTCTTTATAAAATTTTCTCTTTAGTGTAAAGTTTATTAAAGTACACACCTGTTAATACAATTATAATGCTTATAATTCTCAATGAGTGCATATACATTTATTAAGATACATATTTAAAATTTTAATTGATAGACGTTCATATTAAAATATTTAAAAACACATATGTTGGTTGCTTACACCATGTTTATATCAGGCACATTGATTATTAATGCAATGTGAATAATCATATCTGAGAAAGATTTCCTCAAGACAGATTGCGGAAAATTGCAGAAGACATTTTCTAGATAAACTGGGATGCTAGCTTCACATCTTTTTTTTTTTAATCCTTCAAATTACTTTTTTCTGAATGTGCAAATATTTATATGTTTCAAACTTTAAATATAACATGGTTTCAACTATCATTGGATGACATAAAGCAGAAGTTAAGTCTCTAATATAAACAACACAACTAGAGAGTTAGTGCTTTTAACGAATATTTCTATTTTGTGTCTTTGTTTTTCACACTTCTATTTCACACTTTTCTCACAAATTTTGTTGAAATGTCAAGAACCACATTAAATAATGAAGATTATGTGACATTTTAACCTTTTCTTTCTTTTTTTTTTTTTTTTTGGTGAACATAACCAGTGTTTCCTTACTGAGAAAAATGCTGGTTAATAATTCAAATTTATAAGTAGCTATAAATAAAATCACAATAAACATTGCTTATTTTCTTGGATATTTAGAAATGAATCTAAAAGAGCATTTAGATTTATATATCATTTTATGTTTATTATATACATTATAAATTTGCTCTCCCAAAGCCCTATTAGATGTATTGATTTGTTAATTGAACTGTGTGGGCTATCTTTGTATTCCCAGTGGAAATATTGCTTGATAATGATATAGTATTATTGTGATATAGATTTAATAATTCAAATTTAGTAAAATAGTAATACCTCGGCTCATGAAGTCTTCTGTTTTTGAACAATTTGGTTCGCAAACAGAAGTGTTGGGTAAGATTTTGTTTCCATTCACAAACTCCGCATCTGATAGTGAAAGTGAGGGAGCGAGTTCCCCAGATGATGGAACAGATTACGTTTGTGAACCAATGTTCCACTGCACTTTACCTGTGAGATTTTATGTGTTTTCCTATACTTATCATCCTTTTGGCTTTGTTAATTTTATTTTCATTTTCTTATCTAGCATATTTTGAATAGCATACATATGCTGTATTTTTTTTATATTTCTAGCAACTTTCACATAAAATAATATTCTGATATTTCTATCTTACCTATCTATCCGTTTATTCATATTTTACCTCATTACATTACTGAGCATAGCCAGAGTGTAACTCAGTGCTAGTTATTGTCTAGTCTGATGGAATTTATGGCAATAACATGGTGCTTTTATTACTATAGCTTTGCAATAAAATTTTAAATAGGGAATCATATTGTCTCCATCTTGATTAGTCTGTCTCAGATTTGTTCTGGTTAATTTATCTTTAGTGTTCTTCATTAGTTTTATAAGTTTTTCTACTTTTATAAAAATATCATTGTGATTTTCATCAAAGTATTACTGAACCTATAAATCTTTTTGGATAGTATATATATTTCTGTAATATTAAGTCTTCCAATTTATTAATATGTAGTCATTCTTCATTTATTTATCTGATTTCTTCTATTAATATTTCATAAGCTTAGGTGCTTGATTCTTTTCATTAAGTTCATTCTTGATTTTCTTTTATTTCACTGTACTTAAAATTATGTTGATAGTATATTCACTTAATTTGTTGTTTTTAATACTTTTTTTGTGGATGTCAAGTTTTCTACACATGAGTTCATGGCAAATACAAAGATAATTTTACTTCTTTCTCTCTGATTTATGTGCCTTTTATTCTTATATTTTGTCTTGGTTATCCAATGTTTTGTGGGCTTCAAAAACCCACTTTTAACAAGGGATAGAACATCTAGAAAATCAATAAGGAAGTAGTGGACTTGAATGTAAATGAAACGTACTTGGCAGACATCTACAGAATATTTCACAGAAGAACAACAGATTGAATAATCTTATTAAGAACTCCTGGAATACTCCCATATATTAATGAGAGTCATTAAAAAGTATCATAAATTTAGGACTATTATATTTTATTGGCCAAAACAGGATGAAATGGAAAATCACTACAGAAAGGAAAACAAGAAAATTCAAATTTATGTGGAAGTTAAACATCATAATCTCAAACAATCATTTGATCAAAGAAAAAATCAAATTAAAGTTTGGAAGTACCACAGGACAACTAAAACAAAACAAAACAAAAAAAGCAGAAATGCAACATAGCAATATATATGGTATACAGCAAACCCATCAGTAAGTAAAAAGTTTATAGGGAATATCACATTCATTAAAAAGAGGAAATATTCATATAAACAAGGAAATAAAGTCTGTAGTAGACAAAGAAAATATGGAAAAAATAGAAAAAAAATTGAAGAAACAGGTAATTTAAAAAAATGAATGTGGCAAGCCACAATCTAGACTTATTATGAAAATAAAAAAAATAAAGAAAACCAAAAATACAATAGGAGACATAACTATGCCCCCAAAATATAAAAGATCATAAGATGCTATTAGGAAGAAGTTCAAGCCTCAAACTGGCTAACTTAGAAAAAATGAATAAATTTCTGTGGGTACTACTTCAGCCTATACTCAAAGCCTGGGTATCTGAGGCTATCTGAGGACACTGAAGTACGTGACTCCGCTCTCAGGGACATGTGCATAATGTGCCACAGTTATCTAAGAATGACAACATACTCAACCATGCATGTGCAGTGTGGACAAGCTGCAGCTCCAACACTCTTGCGCTGATGCTGATGATTGGCTCCATGTGTCTTGTTCTCATTGAAAAATTAATTTACTCACTCATGAAGGACAATTTGGACAAAATGGATCTTTCACCAGGTGCCTCCGGGGGAAGCTCGGCCCCCATAAGTCCTACGAATATTAAAACTACTGAGACTGAATTACAAGGAAAAGGAAAATTTGAACAAATGTTATTTGATACTTCATGAAATATCTACTAACTTAAAAAGACTTGCTATTTCTACAAGAAAATACTGTTTTGAACAATAAACAGAAAGTTCGATAGAATGACATGCAGTTTTATAAAATACTTTAAAAATAAATTAAAATCAACCTGTTCTATTTTAAATTCTATAAATCTTTTCAGTTATAATAGTAAATTTCTTAGAATTAAATACAAGATTTTAAACACTTAATATGCATTATTTGTTAGGCTTGCCCTAAATGAAAAGGAAAAATAAATAAGGTTGTTTTTAAGAAATATTAGTAATTTTTTAGTAAATGAGGCAAATGGACAAAATATATAGTTTATCACCTTTTGGAGCCAAACAGTCTAACAATTGTATATATTCTTGAGTAGACCACTTAGAACATCCCTGGGCATCCAAGTCATAAATATGTCACCCCAGATTCCTTAGCCTCTTCAATGCCTATATACACCTAACTCCTTTCCCAGGTAAGCCCCGTTATTTCTCTCTCTCCTTTCCCCTGCTAGCTGTTAGAATTCCCTGACCTGAGTCTCTGTTTCTAGTCCCTGTTTACTGGAATAAACTTTTCTTTTTTTCACAACATAGAGCCTGTTTTTTGTTGACAAGTAGATTCTTTATATCATTTTGATGTAAAAAGAATCTACATATTTTTTAAGTTTAAGCTTAATAACATCTTCAATTAATAGTTTCTAATGTCTTTATCATTTCACAATAGAAGAAATTCAGTTTCTTAAAGAAATTAAAGGATATATAAAGGCCACATGGGTACATGCTGTTGGCAATTATGCTGAATTTGTCCTTTGAAATCTCTTGTCCTTAAAAAAGTTTAAAAATTAGTTCAGTCATTGTATGTCCTTGAATATACCCATTACGAATGTAACTGATATATTTACACTCCAAAGGATAGTATATCGACTGTGAAATTAGAACTGATAGAAAAACAGACCGAAAACTTGAGTGACAAGTAGCAGGCTTCATTGGGAAGATGTCTGCCCAGCTACTCCAGAAACAGTAGCAGAGGTTACAATGTACATGCATGGTTATAAATACTCGCTAGGGCGGGGACTAGTGCTGAGAGGAGGGAGAGCACCTTACAATTTTTCAATTGGTGGGTCTGGCTGTGGCAGGTGGAGGCGTAATTTGGGGTGCGATGTGAAAGAGAGGGGAAAGGATTGATTGTTTCTTCACAAAGGTCTGTTTTAAGGGAAAACAAAACTGTAGCTGGGGCTGTGGCAGGAATGCCATTTTGGGCCCATCAGACACCATTTTAGATTTAGTGGGACTTTATGAAGAACATTTTGTAGAGTGAACATGAGGCAAACAGCTAATATGGCTAAAACTGGCTGGGAAAGGAGATGTGACAGTATCCCGGACCACATGTGCAGAACAGTTCTCAGAACCCAGCATGTGGACTTCTTGCAAGAACTGGAGCAAGTTTTTGACAGAATGACCTGGACATGACTCCAGTGTGGAAAATATGAAAAGAGACAGTTGTCCTTGGATCCCCTACGGTGCCTATTCATGATGTCCCATCCTACACTGTAGGGTGAGTTTTTATTTTTATCTTTTCCTCCCTTTTTACTTGGTCCAAGCTTGCTCTGAGAACCTGTTTTCTCCCTGTCCTTCTGATTGTTTTCTTAACTCTATAAATGCGAAACTTGACATAATTTTATGTTTACTTCATTCAATTCTTTGTTAGGAAAAGCAAGGAACTAGAAGTCACCTCTGAGAGGAGACTCTCGCACCCTAGAACCCCATAATAGACACAAACATCTAATTACAAAATGAAAGTAAGCCAATGAAACAATTATCTGAAAATTACTTTAAAAAACATTTAATCTCAGTTGATGTTGAACATGAACAATTTTTACAAGTAGGTAATAGAAGATTTGAGGATACATTAAAAAGTGAGTGGTGGGATTAAACGAAAATTTGCAAATAATTTTACATTTTTCCAATATTCTGCGTGGCAGAAGATTTATGCAATAAAAGAAGATTTGAGTCTTTTATGAATTATTCTTTATTTACAAAATTCATATTTTGAAATTTACATGTTAAATTGTCTATTTCTACATTTTCTTGCCACATTTAGCATTTATCAACATTGATAGAACAGAGTATGATTAGCTAAAAAATATATTTATGTCTACTAAAGAGTTTATTAGAGATTAAATTAATGACTTGTCCCTTGTCCATAGCCTCAGTAGATAATAGTCCTAAATAACCAATAAAAAGAAATTCTTTATGCTTAGTTTAGGTACACAAAAGTAGTAGTGATATAGGGCACTAAGTAATTTAAATAAGCAAAAAATAATCAAAGCAAGAAATACAACTCTCAACTTATTAGATATGAGAAACATGAGTTTGTGTTCTCTAAAGTCAAAGAATGAATTCTAGGAAAAACAGAGATTAAGAGTAAGGAGCATTTATTGAGGGAAAGACAGCTCCAGCCTGAGAGGGACAGGAAGGGGCACCTAGAAAGTGAGTCGCTTGACACCCTGTTTCCCTGGAGGTTTTTATGGAGCAAAGCCATGAGGTTAGGCAGGTAAAAAAGTGGTAGAAAACTGTAGTCAACTAATAAGATCCTAAGGAAATATAAAAGGTGGGCCTAAAGTGGGAGAAATGCATGATCAACTAATAAGATTACAAGTACAGTCACCCAGGTAATATTGATTAAATGGGGATCAAATGGGAAAACAAGTCATGTAGCAAACATACATAAAATTAACAAGGAATGGGCTAGGGAGCTTTGTGGTCTCCAATTAAGGTGATAGATACCTATTTAGAATATCAATCACTGCTATTCACCTCTAGGAGAAGTAGGTAAGTGAGTACTTTTTCTTTTTTTTGTAATACTGACCTTTAGTGAATGTGTCTGATTGTCTTTCATATTGACTCCTGGAGGGTTGCCCCTGTCTAACTGCCTACCAGCTATCTAATTAACTTAACTATCTACTGAAATAGGAGACCCTCTGGAGGGCCCATGGCATTAAACAAAAACAGAAAAAAAAAATTAAAAAAAAAGAGCAAAAAGAAAATCACTGTCATTAAATATACTTTCAAGTACATAAAAAAGGCTTTACATTTTTTGTATTTTAATTCTTCAGCTCACTGACCAAAAAATATGGGATTTAATTGCTCTTAAAGGACTCAAATATTTCAGAGAATCTGTATCATTTTACAGCAGTTAATTTCCAATGAACTTGTATTCCAAATACAGATGGTCTTTAATTAAAACCAAGCCAGCCTAGTTACAGCTGCAAACACTATAGTTCAATGAGTTACCCTCCTTATGGTTTCTCATTTCACACTTATAATTCATAAACACACAAAAAATTACAAAAAAAGATGACTGACACTTTATTTCTATTTCAAAGATTAATAACTATATTACAAATCAAAATGACTATAATTTTCCCTCTGCTTTGTTAAACTTCAGATAGATCATTTCTGGACTGCAGTACCCTGACCTTCCTTTTTATAGACTACTTATTTTATAAAAGTTATAATGACCAATTATTTATTCCCTTTGAAATGTGTAGGAGTCTATCCAAAAGTCTCCTGTCAGTTGTAGGACTTAAATTGTCTAAAACACCTGGGAGACTTCCTCTGTAATGTAGTTGTTATGGAAAATAGCACTTCTACTTTCTGGTCTATGTGGGAGGATAGGAAAGCAAATTTGGTAGGTACCTTGCTTCAAATTATAAAAATGTATCCTGACATAAATATATGATTAAAAAATTATTTTGTCCCTTGGAGAAGGCCAATCAAAATAGATGGGAAGCTGATTTCTTTCAACCCTTGAAACCCATCAGTTCTTTCCAGCTTTATGTTTCACAGCATTGACTTCAACCTCTCTCTTCATTCAAACAGTCTTCAGTAGTTTTCTTGCCTGATTAGCCTTGCCTGGGAAATTTTTCTTTTGCTATTCAAAATGCATTATTATAGGTACCTGTAGTTTTACATGTGTTTTAGAAGTTTTTGTGCTCACATATAAAGTGTATAAATATTTATGATAGATACAAAGCTAAATTTTGTGTCTTTGGCTTAATTTCTTGAGGGGGAAAAATCTTTAGAGGACCCCTGAGTTTCTGTTATGATTCTCCATTTTATCCCCAAGCAAACATCATCACTATGATAAGCACCAGCAGCAATAGCAACAACAACAAAAACAACAATAACAACAATTAAAGATCATTGAAAAATAATGGGATTTAAAAAAAAAGAAAAATAATGGGACATCATCTATTTCAGGTGTTCAATGATTAGCCTATAAACTATTGTCCTGAGTGTTTTTGTTGCTAGTTCAATTGAAACATGTCTTTAGATATTATAAATTAAAACATTTCAGAATTATAAACTATTTGTTATATAAATACAAAATATAAAGAAAAATACAACAAGTGTAAAGAAAGATATATGAACAAATAGAGTGGTGAATGAGTTATGGTTCGCTTTAAACCTTCACTATGCCTTTGTATGGATTGTTTGCCATCAACTTCAGTTAAATTCTAGCACTGTTATCATTGTTGTGGATAATGTTCTCCCATTTACCTTTTAAACAGTTACTGAACGCTAATTACGTGTGGGACGCTGATGAAATAACTGACTACAGAAGTAAACAAGGCAGAGAATCACTATTATGTTATTTTGTTTGTTTGTTTGTTTTGTTTTGTTTTTTTGGTACTGGGAATCGAATTCGGATCCTTGCGCTTGCAAGGCAGGCCAACGAACCACTGAGCTAAATCCCCGGCTATGTTATTTATTTTTTTTTTTTTTACAAAATGTCCTATATGATCACAAAAATGTTTCACCTCACAGATGAAAGAAGTGAGAAGCTGATATTGATTGGCACTTATTTTGATCTTAGCACCCCTTTTGGAAGATGTGGTATTTGAATATCTAGTTGGCAGGAAGCCCTATAATAATAGCACGGTGAGAAACAAAGGGGCCAAGTCGCTCTCATTCTCTTCCCTTTATCCCACCACAGATGTGGCATCACCCCAAGGGTAATTCAGGCTTAAGTTTAGGAGTTTATGCAGATTGCTGACATTAGTAAAGAAAGACAGTGGGAGGCTTCTAGGGCCAGTGGGTGTCTGACATAAACACTGGAAGCCTGAGTTACAAAGCTCCCCCTTTTTGCCTCATCTTCCTTTCTCCCTATTCGTGATGTTGCTCCATGATCTTCAGTAACTTATGACATACTACAGGTGTATGCTTGGCAATTCATTCCTTGTCATACACAAGAACCTACGCTATTTCTGATGCACTCAGCTGTAATATCTAGTGATCCAGCCAGGAGGACTCCACCAAACCTCAACAGACCTACCCACACACCAGAAGCAACCCAGAGACTTACAGAGATTTTGGCAGAAGCAGGCCGTCAGCCAACCCAGCCAAAAGGGAAGGTGACTCTTTACTCCATTAGGAGATTCTGTCTTCCCATTTCTGGGTGAGAAAATGGATTCTGCAAGGAAAGGTGGACCAATTACCAGGTGGAGAAGACCAGATTGTGGGACAAAAAGCTTCAGTTCCAATGGGTCCCTACAGAATAGTTGGATCTACATTCTGTTGTTGACTCACATTGTGGAAAGTATGTGTTAGAGACCATGATGCATGACTCATCCTGGATGGATGTGAGCTGAGCAGAGCAGGAGAAAAGGCTGCTGGACAAGAGAAGCCCCCCAATAGACAGATGCTTAAGCAAAGGACCAGAAGATAAGGGCCCTGCAAGCCCAAAATGTTGATCTTTTCTGTGGTGTTCTTGTTAGCAGCCCTTTGTTTTAGCACTAGGGTTTTTGTGCCTCCCCGTGGGTCACAGACTCACATGGAATGTTTTCTTTCCATAGGTTGTAATAATTTCCCTTCTCCTCTTTTGATTATCCTATTTCCACTCAAGCTTTCACATATCAGTGTTCCTTCAGCACTTATTTGATCTTAGCCAACAGGTTCCTTTTGTTTACTTGTTGGTTCTAGATAACTCAAAAACAGGGATACAAGTTACACGGTCTTCCAACAAGAGAAGAGAGGAACTAGTCTGTTTCAACCTTCTGCCATTGCTTTCATGTGAGCCAGTGAATGGTGGAAACAGATGTCGCTGAATTATCTAATCTGGGTTCTCAAACCCATGCCTAGAGCCATGCTTCCTGTGGTAGTTTGCTAATATTGTTTTGCTTTCCTTTTTTACTCAGTTTTTCTTTCGTTCTGATAACTGTGGCTTTAAGTTTATACTATTGTCTTTTAAAGGACATAATTTCTGTCTTTTATTTTGAGATTCTCTCACCAGATGTGTATGTTTTGTGGCTTAAACTAGTGAACTGAATTTTCTCTAGGGGTTGGTCTTTCATTTTTTTTATACTGGGGGATCAAACTCAGTAAGGCAGATGCAGCACCACTGCACTAAACCCCAGCCTCTCTTAATTGGCTAAGGGACATGCAGGTAGTAAGACATCCCACATATGGGCTCTTCAATCAGATGAATTCTGATGTGATGGCGCACACCTCACTCAAGAGACTGAGGCAGGAGGATTGCTGTGAGTTAGAGGATAGCTTGGGCTACACAGTGAGTTTCAGGTCCGTCTCAACTATGTAGTGAGACTCCATCTCAAGAGAGAGAGAGAGAGAGAATGAATTCTGGCTATAGGGGAATATAACGGGTCCAAGGAAGTAGCACTGCCCCTCACTTGAAGCTGGAGATGTCCAGTCCAAAGGAATTCAGCTTAGCTAGGAAATGACCCCTGGAAAATTTAAAAAGAATTCAGCCTATCCAGGTTAAACTCCTGGTAGGGGGTCTAAAAACTTAGTACGATGCTGAAATACTAGATCACCATTTGTACTCCTATGTACAGATGGTAACAGTCTTATCTAATCCTGCTGAGTCCCATTCAGATGTCTTCTTAATCATTGGCACAAGTTCCACACTAAGATGCAGTAAACAGATCATCTTATATTTCTATGCAATAACAAGTGGCCTGTGTATACACTTGGCAAAAATGAGAGATGGCTGTGCCTTGGCAGCCTAAAATATAATGCAATATTTTAGTGATATCTTTACTATCAGGATTAAGAAAGATGGTCAAGGTGGACAGTGTTCACTCCTTCATGGGCCTGCATATGAGGCCTGATCTGTACCTTGCTAGTCATGGTCCCTCAGGAACTGAGGTTGTTGAGAACTCCCTCCTGTAAACTCCTCCTTCCCATAGACTGACTCGACAACCTGCTCAGTCAGTACCCCCAGGAGACGAAGGCCATCTCTTGAGTATAGCTCATACTAGGTCTGGGTCTACTTACCATAAGGCCTTAGACTCAGGAAACCCTACTTCTGAGGCCACCACTGCTCTACCCCTTCTAAAAGTGGCAGGCATCTGTGGTACAGTTCCTTTTTCTGTTATGGATATTTATCAGTGGAAAGAAAAATTGGATAGATTCGATAAGGATCATGAAAAGTTTGCCGACAGTTTTTATATCCTAATAATGGCTTTTGATATGATCTGGTGAGATGTTCAATTCATCTGCATTACTTGTTGCACAGCTGTGAAAAGGAAAAGGCTTATAAAGCCTACAAAGCAGGCCAAAATAATCAGCTGACTATGGCATTATTTGGGCCTCAGGAAGGGCCTGAATGGAATTGGCCCAGGGAACAGAGAAACTAAGCAAGGGTTATACATCATGGCCATTTTAGATAGTATGTGACAAAGGATGACCAAACTTCTGAAGTAGAAAAAGCTGAGGTAAGTTAGTCAGGGCTCCGGTGAAAACCCAGTCAGTTTTCAGCTTTGAACAGGCCTTCTGTTAGTACACGCCAAATCTAGAGTAGGTCAGATTGTTCTACGGCAGATAAATAATATTAATTGTTATTATGTGGTTCTCAAAGTGGTATAAAAAGAAAAGACTATGGAAATTATTGCAGGATATCATTAGTGAATGAAGACTGCAACAGGCAGCTGTCCCTTTATTCACCAATGAGAGTCTTGTCCAGCAGTATTCTCAAACCCAAGGGGTCCCCATTTAGTCATTTTAACAAAATTTTTTGTTGTTGTTGTTTTTAGATGGCCTATGAGAACTGGATCATAGCAATTGACACATTATTTTTGACCTGGGAGACTCCCAAGTTATTGTATTCAGACAACAATAGGACCACATCTGTAAAACCAGTCTTGACATAGTTTTGACTAGTTGGCAACCCCGGTAGTCTCTGCTGTGGCTCCAATCTCCCATTTCATTCTAGCACTCATGCTTTGGTCATATGGGCCTTAATCTCTTCGTAAAGTTTATTTTTTCTTGCCTAAAGACTGCCAAACCCCAGTGATCATTCAGATGAAATTTACACCACCTGAGAACTTCACACACATCTTAAATGGACTTGCCAAGAGTATCGCCTTGCTCCAAGACCAGACAGACTCACAAGAAGCAGTGATGATACAATATTAGAGAAGACTAGATCTTCTAATAGCTGAACTAAAGGGGTCGTTTGTCCCTAAATAAACAGTACACTTCATTCTCAATAGATACAAAATAGTAAGAAATGTGGCATAAAAATTAGCTGTCTGTGATTCAAATATCCATAGAAAATTATTTGAATCATGGATGAAATTTGGAATTGGGGGTCTTGGATATTGTCTTGGGCATGGCCTATTGCTGATTCTCATGGTCTTATTATTTAGATCTTACGTAATCTTTTATTCACATTTGTTTCTTCTTGTTTGACAGCCTTCAAACTGCTAGTGGTGACCACAATTCAAGATCAGAGCCATGTCCACACCCATTCCATCAAGAAATCTTCAGAGGTTGAACTCAACTCCCTTGAACACCTAGAAAAGTCAGGATGAGAGTACCTTGGTCTCCGAGTAGGTAGGGCCATGCCCCTTTTCAGAAAGAAGTTGCACAGAAGACAGAACTTCCTCCCTCAACTCTCTCCAAAGATTTTTGGGGACCAGGGCTCTCAAGAGGAATAGTATAGTTAGAAAGAAAGGGCTGAGTCACTCTCTTCCCTTCATTCAGCTACAAAAATGACACTCCTCTAATGATAATTCAGGGTTAAGCTTAGGAGGTCATGCAGGCTGCTCACATAAGTAGAGACAGTGGGAGGCCCTTAGGACCAGAGATGTCTGACCCTGTAAATACTGGAAGCCAGAGTTATGAAAGCCATTTTTTGGCCTATCTTGCCTTTCTCCCTGATGCTGTCCCATGATACTTATCAATTTTTGGCATAGAATGAGGTTTATATTTTGTGATTCTTTCTTTGTTGTACATAATAAACTGGACTGTTTTGGCCCACTCGTGTCACAATACTGTTAGTGAAGCAGAAAGAACAGGAAGTATCAACAGGGCAGATGTGCAAAACAGAGAGAGCCATTATGATGGGAAAAAAGGGAAGAAGAATGAGCCTTACCTGACATGGGAATAAAGAAGTAACCTGCAGAAAGTACATGTGGAAGAGCTTCCTCATGAAACGTTCGAGCATTTCCCAGAGAGCTACGGTAAATGTTAATGCTCGAGTCTGGTTTCATACGTAATATATGAAAATAGTTGAGGATGTGATGCAAGCATCACTGTTTTTTAAATGATCTCTCGATTTCTCTAATGAGAACCTAATATTAAGAAACATTGATAAAGGGTATTTGGAGACACAATTAAAAATATGAAACTGTTTAAAGTATTATTCTCGATTTGGGAATACTGAATTAGACCTCAGATTTTAATTTCAGGGGATTGGGGTGTGAATGTAATTGAATAACCAGAAAATGTTAATCCTGTTAGTCTTATTTCTGTGTTACTTTGAACAAGTTAAGAAGCTTCTTTCTTCTTCAATCTTTAAAGTTAAAATTAGTAATAATAATAATAACTTTTTACTGAGCTAAGTCACAAATGTATGTGACAATCAAAAGGTACACAGAAAATGTGTTTTGAAATATTTAAAAAGTCTATGAACATTTATACTTCTAATGGGAAATCATAAGGGAGTGTTAATTGGGGTGAGCTAAGAGATATACTACTATTTAGGTTTAAAAAATGTTATTTGGCATCTGTGTGAAGACAGCATTATGAATTGCTACAGCACAACTAACTACTAACCAATGAAAATTTGATCATTTTAGCCTGGCAAGAAACAGTAGTATAAGAAAAATGGATGGAAATTGATATATTTCAAAAATGCTTTCACTTCAGATTATATCTCACTCTGTAAAACTGTGCTATTGAGTATGATAGTGCTAAATTAACTCCTCTCCCCTACACTAGGCACTCCCCATACAGTGTTGTGAGTTCTTTGTGCATATCCTGGTTTCTCCTTTCACTGAAATTGTAGCGCTAAGTTTGTCCTTGTGAGCTAGTTCAACCACATTCATATCATGTTATGACTTCTGACATCAAATCTAGATTAAAGTGAGAGAAAGATTTCTCAGAACAGAAAGTAATTGAAGCAAAAATGAGAGTAAAATAGCATCCTTTTACATATATCAGTGTAATTAGAGATGTCTTTGTATTGAATCACTTGCTAATAGAAGAACAAAAGCAGTATTTATTTCTCACACAAATAAGGTAAATTTAATTTCAGAAATAGTTAATACAGCTAGTGAACTATGAGGAAGAATATGTTTAATTAGCATGCATGATTAATATCACTATATTATTATATATTAAA
>NW_022900924.1:27709575-27759204 GCF_012274545.1 Fukomys damarensis
ATTATTTTACACTATTTATAATATATTATATTACACTGTATTATTATCACTATAATTATTATCACTTTGATGTCTAACCCTTGCACATGCTAAGAAAGTTCTATCACTGAACTACATGTCCACTATTAAACCTTTATAGAAAATTTGAAAATAATATGCAGATGTAGAAAAATAACTAAAATAATATCTTCTTCCATGTAGAAATTCATTACTAGCATTTTCTAAAATTATTTTTTTCTCTGAACACTTTTCTGAAAATTGTACACATGGTAACAATCAATATTGTATTCCTTCTACAAATCACATTAGATAATATTTTTACTTGATATTTATGTATATAGGATAAACATTCCCCACTATCAATTCTTTACAAATTGCTAGAAAATTAATATTTGTCTATAAGCAGTACATAATAAAATCAAATATTAATTATAAGAATATTGTTTTGAAAATATTAAAATATATGGACTTATTGCCAGCCATAATCATTTAATATTTGTAATGCCCATCAAGAAAAGACTACAATGAAAAATATAAAAGCTGAGAACATAACCATACTTATCTATCCATTAATAGTTTTTTATTTTCTGCAAAACTACTGTGATTTTTATTCTACTTTTAAATTGTGTATTTATTTTTCTAAAGATTTCTAATATTATCAGGCACTTTCCCTAAAAAGTTTTCTGACATTGAATCTAGGATTACATAAATCCAACAAAATATTTCAGTTGGCTAAACCTGAATTTCCTTAATCCTGGTGGTAGCCAGAATAATACCCTCAATCTCCTCCAAGTTTTCTACATTCTAGTTACCAGAACCTGTGATATGCTGTTTTACTTGGCAGAAAGAAGAAAATGACTTTGCAGGTTAAGGATTTTAATATCTAGACGTTATAATGGATTATGAAAATGGATCCTCTGTATCCAAAATACTTCTTATGAATGAAAGAAGGAGCTAGGGGAGTCAGAGTTGAAGACAGATTTGCAGATGATACACTGTTGACTGAAGATGGAAAAAGACGCTACCATGTGCCCAAGAAAATAGACAATGTGCAGAAGCTAAAATGGTTAAGAATCCCAAGAACTCCACAAAGGAACATATCCTGCCAATGCTTTAACTTTAGTCTAGTGAGACCCAACTCATACTTTTAACTTTTTGAACTATGAAATAATAAATTTGTATTGTTTTATGCCATTAAATTGGTGGTGATTTGTTACAGTACCGATTGAAACAGGTAAAACACCCTAAATCTCTTTTGGTTGTGCTGACACCATGAGGTTGCACCAATCAGAATGGCGAATTTGAGGTTCCTGTTAGGGGGAAGAAAGAATTATCGTAGCCTCAAATTCCAAACTTTTAAAATAGTTTGATATCACTTTCAGCCTTTTTGTCCTATTCATTACCTAGAGAGTATATCAGAAGAGTGGTCATTTTCTGGTACTGAATGCACTCGAGAATCATACAACCTTATTGGCTTGTTAACTCAAGTAGCTGAGAAAAGCAGTAACATAATCCTTGAGAACTGACTTTAAAGAAGGTTGTCCTAATGCTTAGTAATGTAGGCACCTATTGTGAAAATTCCATTAACTCTCTAGAGTATTAGGCCTTTATTTAATGGCTTTTCCTATAAAAGGTTCATGACCAAAAAAACTGAACAAATGAGGGGTAGCTTTAAAGAGTAGCAGTGGAATCAGCTGATCAGTAGGCTTTCATGCCTGATGCAATTTATTTTAGGTTGGGTAGTCACTTGGATTCATAGCCACAGTCACGTTGCTTTTTGGTTAGGTTCATAGGGGCTTACTTGTCTCTTTGGCTCATAACAGTTTTGCACAGGAGCAAAATCCTTTGAAGGGTTTACATTAATCCTATATGGCTGCTGCTTTATAGTCTGGTTTTAAATTGAAGGCCAAGAGAATTTTTCAGGGTGTTGAGCTGACTAAATAGTCGTATAGATATTTCTGTATTAAGTTCTATACCTATCAACACCACAAAATGAAAATGGAAAATAAAAATTAATTGTAGTAAATGCTTTGCTTGATTTACAAAAGTTTGCAAAAGTTTGTTAGGGAAATATCCTCAGAAGACCTTATACTAAGCAGGAAATGGTGCAAAAGTACAAATAAGAACATAATAATACTAATAACCTTTCATGATCATGTCCAAAGCAAACTATTGTTACTATGATAGAATCTAGGAAATTCTGAATATTGTGACTGTCAGCTGCATCCATTCTTCAACCTAGAAGCATTCCTCATGCGGACCTGTCAGTGTTTGAGTGCTCCTTTTTTGTGCAGCGTAGGTCCACATCTCTGTTCTCTGTAAAAGATTGGAATATTCTGCCATCCAAGAATATATCTAAAAATGGAGCAGACCCAAAGCAGATGGCCAGATGACAGTAGTCCCCTGTCTAAGAGGGGATCAGCAATAATTGTAGCAACTAATTTGAACAAATGCTAGCATACAACCCACAATCACTACCTCATTAAAAAACAATAAAGAAAAAACTATTGTTCTGACAACTGTAGGGATTAGTTATCATTTTCACCATTGAGTACATAAACTAACCATAAATCTTGCTATCTGGAACCTTCATCCTTTCTTTTATAGAAAGATACATTTGCTTCTCCCATCTGCATCAGTAAAATTATCAAGAAACGTGTGGGATCTTAGATTTTACCCTACTAGCAAGCACTTGTTAGTTTTATAAATGTTGGTGAAAGAGTCAAATTTCGTGGAGTAGAGATGCAGGCAATAAAGTTTCTCATAGCAATGGCAAAGAGAAATAGTAGTAGAGAAGGATGTTTCTATCAGTTCCCTGAGACATAATTCTCACATGGTAAAGCCAAGACAGCAGATGATGCTTGGGCATGTCATATGCATTGTTACAGGAGGAAAACACAGAATTTAGAGAATCCAAATAACAGGCAGTAAATATGCTTTCTGTTTACTATGGGAAAAGACGGTATCATTCATTTCCAAGGCTTATATAAATGAAAGTCTGAAAAAATATGTATATATATTTGTCACTTCGCATCACTGTGTGATTAAAAAAATGTGCTGGGAGCTGTAACTATAATGTGTGCTTAATTTCAAGTGGAAAACATGACATTGTTTCTGGACCTTCATTTTTTTTATCAAAACATTTAAAAAATTGTTCACTTATGCTGCCATTTAAGCACTAGAAAAATTTAAAGGTAAAGTAACTCAGTGCCTTATTTTTAAAAAAAGTATCAGAATAGTTGAACTGTACTTCCTGTCTTCTCATCTTATAATTCATAGCAAGGCTTTTCATCATTGAGGAATTTTCGTGTTCCTAAATTTTTATCCTTTCTAAATTTGTAATGTCTCCCAAATATGTTATTTGTATTTTCAGTGTTGTGAAATGTTTCCAAGAGTTGCTTTCCTGTGGCATCACTTGTGCAGGGACATTTACATCTGTCTAACACAGCTAACTGTAATGCGTGTTAGCAAATTTGCCTTCTCCAAATTCCTCAAGTTGTACATAGAGTCCCTCAAAAAGTAGCACTGTTGATATTCCCACAGACAGCTACATTTAATCATATTTGATTTTATATTTACCACTCTTACTTTTTATTTATTTTTGAACTTTAATTTTTATTGAACATTTCCTCAATTATCTATATTTGACAATCTGTAATGGTTTTAACACCTGTGGGCAGTTAGGCAATACAACTATGAATGAATTCAGTGACAGGTATACAGTGACTAACCCACAAGACTTTGAAGAAAGTGATATGATTGGTTATTGATTATTACAATCATTTGGTATTTACATATTGATTTTGGAATGCAGATCCTATACTTTGCTATTCAATGTTAATATGCCATAGTAACTTAAATGTGAAGTCTGCTTTGGAAAAATTAATTTTATTTCACTAAATCATTATAACTGAAATTCGTGAATATAAACCTATGCTAAATTAAGACTGCATATGTGTGTATAGGAAGAGACTGTGATAGATAATTAGTTATGGAAAGAGGAGCTTAAACAATTAAGGCAATTGGAACAAAATTATCTAAAAATGTAAAATTGATTATAAAAATATACAGGTATCCCTTGTTCTACTCCTGGAATTTTCTTGAAATTTAAAATTTTATGAAAATATATGCAATAATGTAAGCTAAATATTTAAAGCAAAAAATACTTTCTCAATATGATATTTGGCTATTAATTTGCCTTTTATGAAATGATTTGAATAACATTTAAGTAATATTAAAATATTTTTCTAAATGTATATGATAGTTGTTTTTATATATTTTGTTTACTTTTTTGGTAAAATGTTTACTAATTGTTATTCTTTTAAATGAGACCAAACAAATTAAAGTTTATAACATATTTTATTACAAATATTAATTATTCAAAATAGCTAAATATTTTGTATTAAAATAACATAGCATTAAGTGACTTTTTGGGTTTTGATACTTTAATAACTGTGCATTTTGAGTGGAAGCCAGTGTAATGATTATTATGTTTTAGATTATTTAGTTACTTAGTATAGATTAATCTCATAGAACTAATAATAATCTGATATTGCCAATAAAAATAGTTGTTGCTTTAGAAAATCATATCAAGTAAAAATATTCAAAAAAGGAAAATTATATCAAGTATATTGTCATACACAAGATCTCTATAGAAACATATTTTCAAAATAAAATATTTGCAATTAATAATTTCTTCATGAAACAAGTGAAAGAACTTTCCCATATTTTGTTTTGTGTGGGATAGTCTTGTGCATCATTGAACATTTTGAAAGAAAAATCCATTATTTAAATTTTGAGTTTTTTTAACTACTTTCAACTATATGAAATAATTTAAAGGAGTCTCTGAATAATGATTGTAACAGTAGAAATTAAATAAACTTGATAGCTTGTTTTATTTTATTGGTAGCGTATTTTATGACTCAACAGCGTTGCAGTGTTTTCCTAATTTTTGCTACAAAAGGGAAGTAAAATAACAGTTTATTGTGGCAATACTTCATACTGGCCTACTTCTGTAAAGTGTTTTAAGCTCTAGGGTAAAGAGAAGAACATTCATGTTTTTAAATTGGATACAAAAGCAGTATTTATCCTGCAGCTATGGTAGCATAAATTGTCAAATAGAGACTATTAGGTATGTCTAAATGTAGTGCTGCTCAACAAATTATAAACACCTTTTTTTGGCATGCTTTACCTGAAGTGAGCTTATTTAAAATCTTGTGAATGTTTTAGAATTGAAATAGAAGTTATTAAATATTTTTGGTTTTTAATAACATTGCGTTCAAAATATGTGATGCATACTCAATCCTGTGAATCTTTTTAGAATGAAATGTAATCAATCCTTGCTTCTGTTAAAAGACAGAGAGAGAGAAAAGAAGAAGAAAGAAAGAAAACTGGAAATAGGAAGAAAAAGGAAAGAAAACAAGGAATCATGAAGATTTATGTTGAAGTTAAAAGCAAATGGAAGAAGACATTTAAATCATTATAATAATGCTGTTCACAAAGTTAAATAACATGGATGCTCTTATGGGAGATATCAATATCTATCTATACCTTAAAATTGTTTTGATACATAGTTTTTTAACTCTTCATGTACTTATTATATGAAGAAATTTCTATTGCGTTGAATACAACCTGATTTTTTTGCTAAATATTTACTGAGACAGCGCAAACACTTATTGTGTCCCTTTCCAGAGACTGATAACGGTTTTATTTATTTTATATTTCCTTTTGATGGGAAATACTTTCCTAAAGTTTTTTACAGCTTCTTACTTTGGTATTCCTACCTTGGTAGCTAGTATGAGGGAAAGTATGTGTGTGTTTGCATTTTAATCCTTCATTCTGTATCTACATTTTTATGTGGAAATTACATTGACTAAAAGTGAAAAAATTCTTTATAAATTAGTAAATTCAAATTAAAAAATAATCAGAGTTTGTTTCACTATTTTCAACATAATGATTAAGACAGGTTTGCTATTTAAGTCCATACATGTTTCTATGTGGTCTTACCTATGTCAAAGTGAACTGCATTGCATTCTTCGTAAATTAATTGCTTAAAGTCTAATTGTAAGATTAATACTCTTAATTTTATCTTAGTTCTTATTTAGTCAAATTATCAGTATCACTTGGAAATTTTTCTTTAAACTCTGTCATGTCAGCATTGACTAATTCAATGAGAATACTGTTCTTTTATTGTATAGTTAAAGGACCTTTCATCTTGAGCTTATATATGTCTTATGAAAGACTTTCTTCTTATTGGCTTTCATCATGAACTAATTACTCTCAATTCCTATAGTTGTTTCTCAAATTCATTTTTTCTTGTGGAACTGAGTTATAGGTCACTAAATTCAAAGAGGTCTTATCCTCACAGGGCGTTAGGCACCAGCAATGGGTTAATATTGAATAAATTTACATTTCTCACAGTATTTGCCCAGGTACTTCTGCTGCTATATTGTCTAGCTCCACTCTTTCAGTATAGATTGTTTTGTTCAGAACATAAAGAAGGTGTCAGGAAAAGAGTAGACATTGTTCTTCATCATAAAACATTTTTAATAGTTCTAAATATAATTTCTTAAATATACCTAGACTATTTTTAGAGGAACTAGCAAGCATTACACAATGCATTCACTCATTTGTCCTTAATAACATGTCTGTCATATGAGGAAAAGAAGGTGTCTTCCATAACAGTCTAGGCTTTCAGAAAGAACAGTCTATCCAAGACTAAGTAAAACTGTGTTTTTACAGCACTGAAATCTTTCTAAGTCCTAGATAGTTCTTTTAATCACAATGCACACTGTCTGTGTTTTTCGTCCCTATTAAAAAGATTCTGCAACAATGCATAAGATTCTAATAAGATTACTGACATTTAGAAATGGGAAGAAAGGAGCTAAAGGTGTAGGGAAGGTGTGATGCATGGGGAAGAACAAAAAGGGAAAAGAAAAAAATGTGAGAGAATGAAAAGAGGAAAATAAAGTGTTTGTAGATGGGGAGGGGAGGAGGGGGTGAAGGGAGGGCAGAGGTAAGGGGAAAAAATGAGAATCAAGACTTGCCATGTAAAGGTACATGATCCCAACAATGAATGTAACTGTACTGTATCCCTAAATGTACCAATAAACTCAATAAAATTAAAAAAAAACAAAAGATTTCTCTTTTACTGGTGTAAGTTCTATTTTTGGGTGACTATAACCCAAAACATCACCAATGATATTTTAAAGGCTTATGAATGTGTACAGCATACATCTTTTTATTCTTAGAGTAAAAAGTTTACTATATTTTGTTTATATAATAATTTTCAATGAGCAAAAATAAAATCATCTTTATTTGTTTTTAGATAAGAGCCTCATCTGCTGGATGAGTGAATCAATCTTTGTAATTCCCCCCTTCATATATTAGAAGAAATCATTGGATATCTATCATTTCTAATAAACTTTCTCAGAGTCAATCTGTAATAGTATCTGTGTCTCCTCTTCCCATTTAAAAATAATTTATTTCTAATTATTAAGATACAGAGATCAAATAGAGTCTGTGAAGGTTTTTTCTCCTTGGAAAAGAGGTGTAGCATTTTATATCTTGAGCTGCATATTCTAATCATTTAATAGGGCATTGGCAGATAAGAATGCAAAAAGTGTTTTTCAGTTAAGGTTTCCAGGCCCCTTGCTGTGGACTCCTCAGCTGCAGCAGTGCTTATCCTGTGGTAGCGGCAGGCAAGTGGGAGCTGCTAATGCTTAACCTCTTCACTCGCAACCAGGATGCAGGGTCTGAAAAAGTTCCTATCACCACCAGAAAGTTCCCTCAGAATAAATAGGGGAGAGCGGGGTGAAGAGAGGGCAGAGGTAAGGGGAAAAAAGAGAACCAAGACCTGTCATGTGAAGGTACAAGATCCCAGTGATAAGTGTAACTACTGTATACTTAAAAAGTGCCAATAAATTCAATAAGAAAAAAACAGAATGTAAACCAGTATTTCTCACAAGCAATGAGGCCTTCCTGTGTCACTGAATAGAGTCATAGTGTTACAAATCTGCACTTTAAAAGAACAGATTAAAATGATCATGCAAACTGTGTAAAAGAAAAACTTGAACAGGTCTGCTAAGCTGTCCTAAATACTGGATACTATTGGTAAACATCAACAAAATGACATCTTGGACTTCACACTGTTCCCCCATGGGGCTGGGCCTGGAGCACCAGAGATATGAACTCACAGCAAAGGTGAATCGGAAGTTTGGAAACCAGTGTTGGCAATTCCCCATCTCTCAGGTGCCTGTATCTCAAACAGCACAATTTTCCAACTGAAACATGAAAGACCTCATTCAACTTTTAACTTTTTTGAAGAAGATGGCCAGTAGGAGGCATTCTGTACTGACAAGTTGCTCCTGAATATTCACCCAAAACATTAGTTGTGCAGCTTGTGAGAACATGGGGTACCGTAGAAAATATTCAGAGAAAGCAACCAGGCAAATACTGATATTCAGGAAGATAAATGATTGCACATCAACACTGACCAAACAGCTGCTCAATGAGGAGGGGATCTTCCCCCTCTCTGAAGGGATGAAAAGGAAAACTCAGTGTATTTGTGTGAGCTGACTCTACTACTAAACAGATACAGTACGAACAGATAGGTAATCTGAATCTAGTCAGGTGAAAATAGACAAGAGTAATAATTTACATCTTATTTTTCCTCCAGATTTTGACAGGGTTAGCTTGAGCAGCCATCTTAGAAGTTTCCTCACCTTTTGCCTCCGTAAAACATGCAGTAGAATCGGGGCAGGAAGTTATCTTGCTATTATGGTTTATATCCGGATGCCCGCCAAAGTCTCTTGTGTTCATGGGTGGGGCTTTTAGGATGTGATCGCATCTTGGAAACATGACAATTACCAGTGGATTAGTCTACTAATTAGTTTATCCCCAAATGTAATATTGCAAGGTGCATGTCCAGACTGGTTGGAGGAGGTGGGTCATTATGGGTACCGCCTGAAGGCTTTATTTCCCTGCTACCTCTCTTGAGCCGTGGCTATGCATCCCATCACCATCTTGAGAGCTCTTCTCATTTTGCCATGTTGCCCTGCCTTGGAGCTAGTGAGATTATGAGCTGAAACCTCTACAATTTAAGAGCCAAAATAAACCTCTCCTCCTGTATTCATGGGTATTTGGTACTGTATCCCAGTGACTAGTAGGTAACATGAGTAACTGCCTCTTCCTGGGTGCAGAAAATCCTTGTATTTTTAATAACAATAACACATAACTGGACCCAGGAAAAATGTGACCAGGACACATTAAAACTAAAATAATAGAATCTGAAGAAAGACCCCAGGCTGGGGTTGTACAACTCTGAGCTGGGAGAATCTCAGCTGGGTGAACTGACAGCAGGTGGTTTAAATATAGAAGCAGGCAATGAGTGAGTTCAATCACATGAGATTTTAAGGTAGGAGCGAATCTGAGACTTTGGAGGAGGGATACTGGGACTAGCAGAAGTCTGGCAACCCACTGTACCTATTACAAACACAGTCTCTGTTTGTCCATTCTCCCTCATCTGTTTAGGGGTTTTCAGAATAAATAGAGCAGCATACAGACACGGGCAACCATTCTTCCAAACGTACATTCTGGAAATTTGAAGAGTTTTGATCCACCTTCTGGACCTGCCCACAGACTAGAAGAAGTAACAAATTCCACATATGGCCTGGTTTTCAAGCACCCTTATTTCCATGTGCAGAAAAAATTAAGTAGGCACTTGTGATCCATCCCTCACTGGCCAAGCTAGAAGGGTACAGTAAGTCACCAACTTACATTCCATAATTCGGATTTGCTAATAATCTACCTAAGTCAGTACTTTATAATATACCTTTGAATTTTATACAGAATATCTGTGAAAGATCACAACCCAAATCTTTGCAAGTTGGGGACTTGCTATATAGTCATTCACAACCACGGAAGGATGGAGCTAGCCTTTTCACTGTGCTAAATGAGCTCTTTGTTCTTAGTAGAACAAAGGTAGAAGACAATTCTGGGTTAATCATAAAAATGTTTGTCACACTCGTCACCTTTTTTTTTGGTCTGGCAATAAGGAAGCATCCAAGATATTAATCCAGTATAAATAAGACTATAAGGAGAAATATTAAGTCTGCTTGTGTGTGTGTCTGTGGGTTTTTTTTTTTTTGTATGTGCTAGGGACTTATTATTTGATAAAGGAGATGAATCTTGTATGCAAGTGTACTACAAATTCTAAATCTAGTACATGAATTATTTTACTTGAGTATCATAGTATACATTCATATATGTATTAAAGACCACAGAGCCTAGAATAACGTTTTATCAGATTTTCCTTTGATAAGGAGGCTTTGTAGACAAGATTATCTGTAGTTTTTCTTGAAAATTGGGCATGCTGTTTATTAGTCACTTCAGGAAATAGGTCAACCATGAAAAGGGCATAGCATGAATAAATATTCTAAACATAAAAAAAATGAAGGTGCTGGGGAAATGGGAAGAGTAGGGCAAATGCAAGCAAGTAGAATGAAAAATAAGGGAAAAGATGGAAACAAAGTCTCTGTAAATAGGGAAGGGCGGAAGGGGGATGGGAGGCTAGGAGAAGGGGGAACAAATAAGGACCAAGATACATCATGTAAAGGTACAAAATCCCAATGATGAGTGTAACTGTACTGCATACCTAATATGTGCCGATAAAAATGTATTAAAAATGAAGCTTTAAATAAAGTATAATGGAGGAAAGAGATAAGATTGAAAAATGAAACAGACATAGGAAAACAGAAAACAAAGGAGATATTTTTGCATTTGTCATGGATTTACTGTTTTTCTTCACTGAGTTTATTGAAACTTTTTAAGTATATAGCACAGTTACATTCATCACTGGGATCTCGTACCATTACATGACAGGTCTTGGTTCTCATTTTTCCCTATACCCCCACCCTCCCTTTATCCCCTCCACCCTCCCCTATGTAAAAACACTTTGTTTCAATTTATTCCTTTTCTCATATTTTTTCTTGTCCCTTATTTCCTTTCCCTTCCCTTACCGACCTCCCCTAGACCTTTAGCCCATTACTTCCTATTTTACATTGTCAGTTATAAAATTTGGATCTTATTTATACTTTTAGTTTTTCACACCAGAGAAACTATTTGGTATTTACATGTGTGTCTTAAATAAGACACACAGAAATAAATATTTCACTTAAGTAAGGGCTCAATATGCATCTATTTTCCTATGAATGACTCTAATTTCTCATTCTTTATTGCTGAGTAGGATTCTTTTTTATAGAAAAACCACATCTTCTTTATCCAATCCCCAACTGATGGGCAACTGGGCTGTTTCTGAGTTTTAGCTATTAAAAACTGTGCTACTATGAACATGGTTGTGCATATGTTGCTGTGGTATGATTCCTTTAATTCTTTTGGAAATACACCCAGCAGAGGGATAGCTGGGTAAAATGGAACCTCTAATACAAGTTCTTTGAGGTATCTCCATATGGATTTCCACAGTGGTTGTACCAGTCTGCACTCCCATCGATAATGGAGAAGAGTTCTTTATGCCCATAACCCTGCTAACATTTGTTGTTAGTTGATTTGTTGGTAGCAGCCATTCTTTCTGGGGTGAGGTGGAATCTTGGTGTTGTTTTCATCAGCATCTCTCAAATGGCCACTGATGTTGAACATTTTTTCATATATTTGTTTGCTACTTTTACTTCTTTCTCTGAGAAATATCTGCTCATTTTAGATGCCCATTTTGAATTGGGTCTTTGTATTTGGAGGGCCAGATTTTTGAGTTCTTTATATATTCTAGGTAATAGTCCTTTGTCTGAGGAGAAATGGATAATTTTTTTCCCAAATTGTAGATTGTCTCTTAAATTTGTTCATGCTTTCTTTTGCAGAGCAGAAATTTTTTAATAAGATGAGATTCCAGTTGTTGATTTTTTCTGCTAGTTCCCACGCTACTGAGGATTTGTTCATAGTCTTTCACTATGCCAATGCTTTTGAGAGCTCTACCTAACTTATCTTCCAGCAAGTTTAGTGTTTCTGTTTTAATATTTAGATCTTTAATCCACTTGGATTTTAGTTTAGTATATGGTGAAAGGTAAGGCTCTTGTTTCAATCTTTGGCAGGTTGAAATCCAGTTTTTCCAAAACAATTTATTAAAGGGCTATCTTTCCTACACTGAAGATGATTGGCTCCTTTGTCAAAGATGAGGTAGCTGAGTACATCTGGAGTTGTTTCTGTATCTTCCAATCTATTCCAATGTTCCTCAGGTCTGTTTCTTTGCCAGTACCATGTTGTTATTATCAGCATGGCTTTGTAGTTTAGTTTCAAGTTTGGGATTGTGATATCCCTTGCCATGTCTCTGTTGCCTAGGATGGCTTTTGCTATTCTAGGTCTCTCCTGATTCCAAATGAATTTTTGGATTATTTTCTCTAATTCCATGAAATACACTGTTGGAATTTCAAGCTGAATGTCATTGAATCTGTATAGCAGTTTTAGTAGTATGGCCATTTTCACTATGTTGATTCTTCCTATCCCGGAGCAGGGAATATCTTTCCATTTCATTATATCCTCTTTGATCTCTTTTTTCATAGTGCTGTAGTTCTTGATGTAGAGGTCTTTTTCTTTTTTCTTAATTAGATCAATTCCTAGATAGTTCATTTTTTTGGACGCTATTGTGAAAGGAATTATTTCCCTAATTTCTCTCTCAGTGAGTCTGTTATTTGTGTACAAGAAGGCTACTGATTTTTGAGTGTTGAACTTGTATCCAGTTACTCTGCTAAAAGTATCAATTAAATCTAGAAGTCTTTCAGCAGACATTTTTGGATCTTCTATGTAGAGTATCATATCATCAGCAAACAATGACAGTTTAACTTCTTCCTTTCCTATCTTTATTGCCTTAATTTCTTTCTCATGTCTAACTGCTGTGGCTAATGTTTCCAGAACTATATTGAACAGGAATGGTGATAGTGAACAGCCTTGTCTTGCTACTGATTTAAATGTGAAGTTTTTCTGTTTTTGGCCATTTAATATGATGTTAGCTGTTAGTTTTTCATAGATAGCCTTTATCAAGTTGAGATAAAGATTCCAATTTTCTGCAGGTTTTTGTTGTTGTTGTTGTTGTGAATGAATGTTGAATATTGTCAAATGCTTTTCCTTCATCTATTGAGATGATCATATGGTTTTTAACCTTGACTGTATTAATGAAGTGTGGTACATTTATTTAGTTACATATATTGAACCATCTTTACATCCCTGGGATAAATCTAACTTGGTCAGGGTGTATTATCTTCTTGATGACCCTCTATATTCTGATTGACAGTATCTTTTGCATCTATTTTTTCTAAGGATATTGGCCTGTAGTTCTCTTTTTTGGTAGTGTTTTTACCTTGTTTTGGAATCAAAGTAACACTTGCTTCCAGGAATGCATTTGGAAGTATCGCTTCCCTTTCAATTTCACTAAAAGTTTCAAAAGTAGTAGCACTAATTCTTCTCTAAATGTTTTGTAGAATTCAGCATTGCAGCCATCAGGACCTGGGCTTTCAAAGTTGGTAAACTTTAAATTATTTTTTCAATTTAACTGATTATAATTGTGGCGTTTAGCCTTTTTATGTCTTCTTTATTAAACATTGGTAATTCATAAGTATCTAGAAATAGTCCCTTTCTTCTGTTTTCCATTTTATTAGAGTACAGGTTCTCAAAGTAGGATTGATGATCCTCTGGATCTGCTGGATCTTTTGTGACTCCACCTTTTTCTTCCTAAGTGCATATATCTGAGCCTTTCTTTCTTTCCTTTTTTTTTTCTGACAAGGTTGGCTGAGAGTTTATCAATTTTATTTATGTATATAAAAAACCTCTTTGACTCTTTGATTTATGGATTTTTTGCATCATTCTATTAGTCTCTATTTCATTGATTTCTGCTCAGATCTTTATAACTTACTTCCTTGTATGAGCTTCATGTTTCTCTTGCTCTTCTTTTTCTAGAACCTTAAGATTCATGATTAGGTTGTTTATTTTTCCTAATGTGAACATTCATTTGAATGAATTTTCCATGTGAAACTGCTTTCATTGCGTCCCATAGTTTCCTGTTTGTTTTATTGACATTGTTGTCAATTTGTAAAAACTGTCTAATTTTGTTTGATTTCCTCTTTGACCCATTGATTGTTCAGGAGAGTGTTGTTCAATTTCCATGTGATTGTGAAGTTCTTATGATGTCTTATTCTACTCATCACCATATTCATTGCACTATGGTCTGATAATATACACAGGGTAACTTTGGTTTCTTTGCATTTATTTTTTTTCAGCTTTAATTGAGTTTATTCGTACATTTTAGGGATACAGTACAGTTACATTCATTGTTGGGATCTTGTACCTCTACAGGACAAGTCTTGATTCTCAATTTTTCCCCTTACCTCTGCCCTCCCTTCAACCCCTCCTCCCCTCCCCATCTACAATCACCTTCCCTACACCTTTAGCTCCTCTTTTCCCATTTCTAAATGTCAGTAATCTTATTAGAATCTTATGCATTGTTGCAGATTATTTACACCAGGGAAACTATTCGGTATTTATACAAGTGTGACATATTTATTTCACTTAGGAGTATATCTTCAATATGTATCCATTTTCTTATGAATGAATCTATTTTCTCATTTTTTATGGCTGAGTAATATTCCATTTTATAGAAAAACCACATCTTCTTTATCCAGTTTTATTAGAATCTTATGCATTGTTGCAGATTATTTACACCAGGGAAACTATTCGGTATTTATACAAGTGTGACATATTTATTTCACTTAGGAGTATATCTTCAATATGTATCCATTTTCTTATGAATGAATCTATTTTCTCATTTTTTATGGCTGAGTAATATTCCATTTTATAGAAAAACCACATCTTCTTTATCCAGTTTCCAATGGATGGGCAAAAGGACTGTTTCCAAGTTTTAGCTATTACAAACTGTGCTCTATAAACATGGGTGCACATACTTCTCTGTGATATGATTCTTTTAGTTCTCTTGGAAAGATACCCAGCAGAGGGATGGCTGGGTCATATGGAACCTCCAGTCTAAGCTCTTTGAGGTATCTCCATATTGATTTCCATAGTGGTTGCACTAGTCTGCACTCCCACCAACAATGGAGAAGGGTTCCTTTCTCCCCACAACCCCGCCAACATTTGTTATTGTGTGATTTCTTGATAGCAGCCATTCTTTGTGGGGTGAGGTGGAATCTCAGTGTTGTTTTCATCTGCATCTCTCGAATGATCAGTGATGTGGAACATTTTTTGAAATATTTTCTTGCTGCTTTTACTTCTTTGTCTGAGAAATGTCTGTTCGTTTCGGATGCCCATTTTTTAATTGGGTCTTTATATTTGGGGGGACTGATTGTTTTGAGTTCTTTATATATCCTTGATAATAGTCCTTTGTCTGAGGTACAGCTGGTAAAAATTTTTTCCCACATTGTAGATTGTCTCTTAGTTCTGCTAATGGTTTCTTTTGAAGTACAGAAGCTTTTTAGTAAGATGAGATCCCAGTTGTTGATTCTTTCTGCTAGTTCCCGTGCTACTGAGGATTTGTTCATAAAGTCTTTTCCTATACCAATGTCTTCCAGAGTTCTGCCTAACTTACTTTCCAGCAAGTTTAATGTTTCTGTTTTAATATTTAGATCTTTAATCCATTTGGATTTTAATTTAGTGCATGGCGAAAGATAAGGGTCTAATTTTAATCTGTGACAGGTTGATATCCAGTTTTTCCAACACCATTTATTAAAGAGGCTATCTTTCCTCCACTGAGGATGGTGAGCTCCTTTGTCGAAGATGAGGTAGCTGAGTACATCTGCATTTGTTTTTGTGTCTTCCAGTCTGTTCCATTGATCCTCAGGCCTATTTCTTTGCCAGTACCATGCTGATTTTATCACAGTGGCTTTGTAGTATAGTTTCAAATTGGGAATTGTTACACCTGGTGCCATGTGACTGTTGCCTATAATGGCTTTTGCTATTCTAGGTCTCTTGTGGTTCCAAATGAATTTTTGGATTCTTTTTTCTAGTTCTGTGAAATATAGTGTTGGAATTTCAATTGGCATTGCATTGAATGTATATAGCAGTTTTGGTAGTATGGCCATTTTCACTATGTTGATTCTTCCTACCCAGGAGCAGGGGATATCTTTCCATTTTTTTATATCCTCTTCGATTTCTTTTTTCAGAGTGCTGTAGTTTTCAGTGTAGAGATCTTTTGTTTCTTTTGTTAGATTGATTCCTAGATACTTCATTTTTTTGGATGCTATTGTAAAAGGAATTTTTTCCCTTATTTCTCTTTCTGTCTGTCTGTTATTTGTGTATAGAAAGGCTATTGATTTTTGGGTATTCACCTTGTATCCAGATACTTTACTGAATCTGTCAATTAAGTCTAGAAGTTTTTTGGTGGAGTTTTTTGGATCTTCAATGTAGAGTATCATATCATCAGCAAATAATGATAGTTTAACTTCTTCCTTTCCTATCTTTATTGCTTTAATTTCTTTCTCTTGTCTAATTGCTGTGGCTAATGTTTCCAGAACTATATTGAAGAGAAGTGGCGATAGTGGGCATCCTTGTCTTGTTCCTGATTTTAACATGAAGGTTTTCAGTTTTTAGCCATTCAATATGATGTTGGCTGATGGCTTTTCATAGATAGCCTTTAATAAATTGAGGTATAGACCATCTATTCCAATTTTTTGCAGAGTTTTTATCATGAATGGGTGTTGAATTTTATCACATGCTCTTTCTGCATCTATTGAGAGGATCATATGGTTTTTATCCTTGACTTTGTTAATATAATGTAGTACATTTATTGACTTTCGTATGTTGAACCACCCTTGCATCTCTGGAATAAATCCTACTTGGTCAGGATGGATGATCTTCTTAATAATCCTCTGTATTCTGTTTGCTAGTATCTTATTAAGGATTTTTGCATCTATATTCATTAAGGAGATTGGTCTGTAGTTCTCCTTTTTAGTTGTATCTTTCTCTGGTTTCGGAATCAAAGTGATACTTGCATTCAATTTTATTGAAAAGTTTGAAGAGTAATGGTAGTAGTTCTTCTTTACATGTCTTGTAAAATTCAGCAGTGAATCCATCAGGGCCTGGGCTTTTCTTCGTTGGTAAGTTTTTAATTACATTTTCAATTTCACCGATTGTGATTTGGGTGTTTAAAATGTTTTTATCTTCTTTGTTCAACTTTGGTAATTCATAAGTATCTACAAATCTGTCCATTTCTTCTGTGTTTTCCATTTTAGTAGAGTACAGGTTCTCAAAGTAGGTGTTCACGATCCTCTGGATTTCTTTTGGATCTTTTGTGACTTCAAGGCTTATTATTTTTTATAACAAATAGTTTTTTATGCATTTTGTAACATAGAAATAATCAAGAACTCTGCTTTAGGACAATCTATTAAAGGGCAGTCTTACAGTGAAGGACTTAGATCTCTCTCTGAAGCCTATTGAAAAGCAACATAAAGACTCAATTTTTTTTCTAATGAAATAATTGAATCACACAATACAAACGAGATGTGCAATTAAATTTGGATAAAACTGAAAGGTGATTATAAGAACAAGTGTCTATATGTGTATTAACAATTACTGACTTTCAAATAAGAAGTGGAAGAGAATAGAAGAGAAGAACTAGTATTGTTCTTAAGTATAGTAATTAAAGTTTGACAAATACTAATAAAACTTATAGTAATTTTATTACAAATGCAAAATGAAAATATTCCTCAATAGTAAAATTTCTTAATGTAAAGTCAGAAAAGATAAAATACATAATTTTCAGATTTAAAAATTGAGGAGAAAATGGACTTGCTAAAAATAATAGAGATCATATTACAATATTCCTTTATTCAAGCTTTGCTGATTCTCCAGTTCATTCAAAATTATGACTTATTCTATAATCTCAGTGTCTTCTACATTTTCCCTTTTATGATAGAGGTTGAGCCACACTGACCTTCCCATATTCCTTGACATTCCCAAGTACTATGTCCTCCCTCCCACTGGTGCCTTACACTGGCTATACCTTCTGACAATTTTAAAATGATAACATGTCTAATACTTTCTCTTCTCAGAGTTTGCTCAAATACATTTTGTAAAAGACACTAATGCAATTCTATTTAATTATTCCTCCCTATGCCTTGATCTTTCTTTTTATCCACAGTAATTGTTGTATTAAAATATTTTATATCCATGTACTTATTACAAGTTACCTCAGTCTTCTTGGGCCCACTAAAAGGTACCAAATACTGAGAAGTGATTATGGTGTTTTGCTTATTGAGATGTTCCAAGTACTTACAACAGTAAAGTGAATGGATGAAACAACAATGTGAAGAAAAATATGTAGTACCTCTGTTCTAGAAAAAGAATCAGTGACAAAAACATTAAAAAAAATCATAAAAATTGAAAATATACACACATACTGATTAAGAATAAAATAGTATTACTCAGTGCTATGCTAAGAAACTTGTGGGATCTGAGGAGAAATTATTTTTTAGAAATATGTAATTTTTAACCTCTGTCTTAAAAGACAAAATATTCACAGTCCAGCTGTCTAAAAATATTAAGACAAGTTTTCGTCTGTTAATAATTTACAAGATTAATGATTCCAGGAATAAGGTAATACTGGCACAATTTAAGATTGTACAAAGAAGAAAATATTTTTCTGAGTCATGTTTAATACCACCTGAAGACTGCCACCCACACATGATATATATGGAAATAAATGAAAACAAATAAACATTATTATTCAACATCATTAATGACTCCAAATGCAAACAATTAATATTGGTAAGTAAACAACAATAAATATGGTAATACATCTTACAACACAAAGTGTTACTTCTTCCAAGAATGTAAGAAAATTAAACTAAAATATTAGATATGATTAATTTTTTTCTAAAATGTTAAAGACAAAAATAATATTCCTTAAAAATTTTGAAAAAGCAGAAATACACAATCTTATAGATATCATAGAAAAATTTTTTCAGCTATAGGAACAGAACCATCTTCAAGGGGAAATACATGTTCATTATTATTTTAAACATTGATCTCCTCAAAAACATCAGCAAATATTTTCCATAAGGGAAAATTTATTTATAAGTATCAAACAGAAGAAAGGAAAAATAATTCATTGTATTTGATAATTACTTAGATAGCTTCAAATAATCAACTGAAAACATATTAGAAATAGCTAAGAGCAAATACAGTAATTTTCAATTAAATGAAAATTTATTTTAATAATTCAAATAATTATAATCATAATGAAAACTGAGATAAAATTATTTGGATATGCAGAGAATATTGTTTTAATATGAGATATGAAATAATATTTGAGTTAGTGAAAATATATTCTACTCTTCCAATCATGAACACTTGCATTAATAAATATTTCAATATTAAACTTCATTTATACAGAAATGACATTTTAGTTACAATATTACTGTCCTTATCATAGAGGTACTTTTAGCAAAGTAATACAAAAATAATATTAAAAATTAATATAGATAATTTTATTAAAATATACCAAAGTATTTTGAAACAAAAAAAATAAAAATATAGAAAAAATACAATTCTTCGGTTTAGATACAATATATCACCAATCACACCAATTACACCAATTTAAATTAATGCATCTATAAATATACTTCCTCTTCCTTCTCTTCATCTCCCTTCTCTTCTTTCTAGCTCTACTTCTTCTTTCTATAAGTATTGATTACTATTTATAGTGTTTATTTTAATATTTTCTAGTTGTATTTTAATTCATAACACATGGTAATTATTAGCCTGCACTAATTAATTAATCAGTAATTTTAGTAATATTGTAAGCATCCATGGGTTTAAAATCCCCAAACCAATACTAGAAACTTAACAATAAAGCAATATAACTTTATTATTCCACCATAAATCATACATACATCTTCCATGATAAGAAACATACCATCCTAAATTCTGCTTACCACTTTCTTGAATTTCTCTTTAAAAATATTACTGAATCTACATATATATTTTCTAAATTATCTTTTTCACCCATTACATTTATTGGTACATTTTGGATAAACAATAAACTTACATTTATCACTGGGATCTTGTGCCTTTACATGATGTATCTTGGTTCTTATTTTTTCCCCATTTTCCTTTCCTCCCTTCAAATGTTCCATGCTTTCCTATTAACAAGACTTTGTTTCCTTTTTTTTTCTTTTCTCATATTTTTTTCTTTTCCCTTTTGTTTACCCTACTCTTCCCACTTCTCTTATTACTTTTGACTATTTCTTCCCATATCACATTATCAGTTATACCATTTGAACCTTATTTACATTTTTAGTTTTTCACACCAAAGAAATAATTCTGTATTTATGCATGTGTGTCCTATTTTGTTCACTAAAGAGTATGGCCTCAATGTGCATACATTTATCTATAATTGTCTCTAGTTTCTCATTCTTTATGGTTGAGTAGTATTCCATTTTATAGGAAAACCACATCTTCTTTATCCAGTCTCCCACTGATGGGCAATTAGGTTGTTTTCAAGTTTTAACTATTACAAATTTTGCCACTATAAATATGGGTGTTCATTTATCACTGAGGTATGCTTATTTTAATTGTTTTGGAAAGATACCCAGAAGAGGTATAGCTAGATCGAATGGGACCTCTAGTCCACATTTTTTGAGGAATCTCCATATGGATCTCCACATTGGCTGCACCAGTCTGCACTCCCACCAACAATGTAGAAGGGTTACTTTCTACCCACAGCCCTGCCAACATTCATTATTGGCTGATTTCTCTATAGCAGCTATTCTTTCTGGGGTGAGGTGGAAACTCAGTGTTTTCATCTACATATCTCAAACGACCACTAATGTGGAACATTCTTTTCATATATTTATTTGCTGCTTTTACTTGTTAGTCTGAAAAATGTCTGTTCATTTCAGATGCACGTTTTTGAATCACGTCTTTGTATTTAAGGGGTCTGATTGTTTTCTTTTTTAATTCTTCATATATTCTGCATAGTAATCCCTTGTCTGAGAAACAGTTGGTAATTTTTTCCCCACATTGTAGCTTGTCTCTTAGCTCTGTTGGTGGTTTCTCTTGCATTGCAGAAGATTTTGAATAGGATGAGATCCCAGTTGATTCTTTTTGCATGCTCCTGTGCTACAGAGTATTTGTTCATAAAGTCTTTTCCTATGCCAGTGTCTTTGAGAGTTCTAACTTTCTAACAAGTTTAATGCTTTTGTTTTGATATTTAGATCTTTGATCCACTTGAGTTTTAGTTTAGTTCATGGTGAAAGATAGGGTTTTAGTTTTAATCTTTGGAAGACTGAAATTCAGTTTTTCTAACACCCTTTATAAAAGAGGCTGTATTTCCCTCACTGATGATGGTTGGCTCCTTTGTTAAACATGAGTTTGTCTGGAGCTGTTTCTGCTTCTTCTAGTCTATTCCACTGATACTTGGTTCTGGTCTTGGCCAGTACCATGTTGTTATTATCACAGTGGCTTTGTAACATAGTTTCAAATTGGGGATTGTGATTTCCCCCTGTCATGTTTCTGTTGCCTAGAAAGGCTTTTGCTATTCTAAGTCTCTTCTAGTTCCAAATGAATTTTTGTATTTTCTCTAGTTCTGTGAAATATACTGTTGGAATTTCAATCAAGATTCCATTGAATATGTATAGTAGTTTTGGAAATATGGCAATTTTCACTACATTGTTTTTCCTACCCAGGAGCAAGGGATGTATTTCCATTTTCTTATATCCTATTCAATTTCTTTTTTTTTTTTCAGAATGCTGTAATTTTCACTATAGAATCTCCTTCCTTATATTGATTGCTTGATGTTTCATGTTTTAGATGCTATTGTGTGTGTTTCCCTAATTTCTCTCATAGGAGTCTGTTCTTTTTGTACAGAAGGCTATTGATTTTTGAGTGTTGACCTTGCATCCAACTACACTACTGAATCTGTCAATTAAATCTAGAGGTCTTTTGGCAGAGTTTTTTGGGTCTTCTATGTGGAGTATCACATTGTCAGCAAATAATGACAATTTAATTTCTTCCTTTCCTATCTTTTTCCCTTTCATTTTTTTCTTTTGTCTTCCTGCTGTGACTAATATTTCCAGAACTGTATTGAACAGCAGTGGTTATAGTGGACATCCTTGTCTTGTTCTTGACTTTAGCATGAAAGGTTTCAGTTTTTGATCATTTAATATGATGTTGGCTGTTGGTTTTTCACAGACAGCCTTTATCAAGTTGAGATAAAAAACATCTGTTCCAATTTTTTGTAAAGATTTTATCATGAATAGGTGTTGGATTTTTTTCAACTGCTTTTTCTGAATCGATTGAGATGATCATATAGCTTTTGTCCTTGACTTTTTTAATATAATGTGTTACATTTATTGATTTAAGTATGTTGAATCATCCTTGTATCTCTAGAAAAAAATCTGACTTTGTCAGGGTGTATGATCTTCTCGATGACCTTCTATATTCTGATTGCCAATATGTTTTTGAGGATTATGGCATCTATGTTCATTAGGGAGTTTGGTCTGTAGTTCTTCTTTTTTTTTTTTAATGGGCCTTTTCCTGGTTTGGGGATCACAGTAACACTTGCTTCCAGTAATGAATTTGGAAGTATTGCTTCCCTTTCACTTTCATTGAAGAGTTTAAGAGTAGCGGCAATAGTTCCTCTCTAAATAACTTATAGAATTAATCAGTGAAGCCATCAGCACCCAAAATTTTCTTTGCTGATAATGTTTTAATTACCTTTTCAATTTCACTAGTTGCAATTGAGATGTTTAGTATTTTTATATCTTCTTGGTTCAACTTTGGTAATTCATATGTATCTAGCACTCCGTCCATATATTGTATTTTACATTTTTTTGAGTTGGGCTTTTAAAGTGGATATTGATAATTCTCTGGATTTCTGATGAATCTGTTGTGAAGTTACCTTTTTCCTTCCTAATTGCATGGATTTGAGCCTTTTCTTTTCCTTTTTTTTTTTTTTTGATAGGTTTGGCTAAGGGTTTGTCAATTTTATTTATTCTTTTGAAAAACCAACTCTTTGATTCATTGATTTTTTTATTATTCTCTTAGTCTCCATTGCATTGATTTCTGCTCTGATCTTTATAATTTCCTTCCTTGTATGAGCTTTGGGTTTATCTTGATCTCTTTTTTTCCCCCTAAAAGCTTAAGATTCAGCATTTGGTTGTTTATTTGAGCTCACTCTGTTTTCTTAATTTACATTTATTTCTATGAAATTCCCTTGTAGAACTGCCTTCATTATGCCCCATAGATTTCTGTAAATTATATTTACCAATACAACTTATAATTTAATTGTAGAAACTGTCTAATTTATTCTTTAGTTTCTTCTCTGACCCATTGATTATTCAGGAGAGTGTAATTCAATTTCCACGTGTTTGTTGAATTTCTTGTGGTTTCTGATGCTATTTATCTCCAGTTCAATTGCACTATAGCCTGATTATATACATGGGATAACTTCAATTCCTTTGCATTTACTTAAACATGTTCTACGAGCTAGCATGTGGCCTATTTGGAGAATGTCCCATGTGCAGTCAAAAATAATGTATATTCTCTTTTTGTGGTGCTGAACACTCAATAGGCATCTAATTCCACTGGTTCAAAGGCTTAGTTCAGTTCTATTATTTCATTGTTGATTTTTTGTCTAGATGATCTATTTATTTGTGACAGTGGTGTACTGAGGTCTCTCACGACAATTGTATTAATGCTTATTTGGTTTTTTATGTCCATTAATATTTGCTTTGCATAGTTTGGGGCATTAGTATTTGGTGCATATATATTTATGATTTTTATCTCTTCTTTTGGATTGTTCCCTTTATAAGGATGTAGTGGCCTACTTTGTCTCTCTTAATTAGTTTTGGTTTGAAATCTATTTTGTCTTCAAATAAATTATCTACCCCTCTTTTTTTGAGGTTCCTGTAACACGGAGAACTGTTTTCCCTTGTTTTACTTTCAGTGTATGATTTGTGTGTGTGTGTGTGTGTGTGTGTGTGAACTAAGTAGGTGGGTTTCTTGTATAAAACATGTTGATGAATTTTGCTTCTTAATTCATTTGCAAGTCTACTTAATTTTATTGGTGAATTGAGGGCATTGAAATTGATGGTTAGAACTGATAAGTAGTGACTTATCATTGTCACATTATTTTCCTATTGTTTGATCTTTTATTTTTTTCCCCCCTCTTCCTTTAATTTATTGCTTTGCCTCCTGGTTTTGCTCTGTTGGCTGTTATAGAGTTGTGACCAACATTGTATTTTTCCAAGATATTCTTTAGATTGTTTGGAGTGCTGGTTTTGTATTTATGTAATTTCTCAGGTGTTCTTTATTGTGGAAGTATTTTATTTCCCTATTGGTTTTGTAAGATAGCTTTGCAAGATTCATCAGTCTGGGTTGGAGGTTGTTTTCTTTTAGAGTTTGAAATACCTCACTCCAGGCTTTTCTTGACTTGAAGGTTTCTGTTGAAATGTCTGCTGTGGTTCTGATGGTTATCCCTTTGCATGTGATTTATTTCTTTTCTCTAATGGCTTACAGTATTTTATTCTTCTTTGGTGTTTCTGAGATCATCATTTTTATATGTCTGGGTATGTAATCCAGACCATAGCTATTTGAAATCCTATATGCTTCACTTATCTTTTTGTTAAATTCTTTCCATATGTTTGGGAAGTTTTCTGTCATTAATTCTGTGAACATTTTGTTATGTCACTTGTATATTCTCCTGCTTTTTCATGGACTTCTATTACTCTTATATTATTCTTCTTTGTATCTTCTAGGAACTGTTGGATAGATTTTTCATGGTCCCTTACTATTTTTAGGAGATCTATCTTTTCATGGTCATAGACTGCAATCCTATCTTCTATAGCTGATATTCTATCTTCACATATACTCATTCTGTTGATAATAATTTCAATAGAGTTTTTGATTTTATGGATATCTGTTTGAATCTGTTTCTTGGGTTCTGTTTCTTTCCTATGTTGTGTCTTCATGGTTTCCACTTCTTTCTTAATGCTGGGCATTCATGGTTTCCTTCAAAGTCCTCAGTCTATCTATTTTTTCTTTTTTCTTTATAGGTACATTTTACATACGCAATACAGTTACATGCATCATAGGGATCTTGTACCTTTACATGATATATCTTGCTTCTTATTTTTTCTGCATCCCCCTGCCCTCCCTTCAGCCCCTCCATCCTTCACTATTTTTAGAAACTTTTTCTATTTTTTTCTTTCCTCTTGTTTTTTCTTTCCCTTTTAATTTTCCCCTACTCCTTCCACTTCCCCTATACCTTTAGATATTTTTTCTTATTACACAATATCAATTATACATTTTGATTCTTATTTAAACTTTCAGTTTAAGAAAACAGAGAAACTATTTGGTATCTACACATGTGTTCTATTAATTTCATTTAAGTATATGTCCTCAATGCACATCCTTTAGGTATAAATGTTTCCAGTTTCTCTTACTTTATGATTGAATAGTACTCTGTTTTATTTAAAAAAAAAAGCACACACACATGCATCTTCTTTATCCAGTCTCCAGGCGGTGGGCAATTAGCTGTTTCCAAGCTTTAGTTATTACAAACTGATCCACTAAAAAAATGGGTGTGCATATATCACTGTGGTATGTTTCTTTTGGGAAGATACCCACTAGGGGAATAACTGGGTCAAATGGGGCTTCTAATCCTAGTTGTTTGAGTTATCCCCACATTGACTTCCACTGTGGTTGCACCAATTTGCACTCCCAGCAACAATGAAGAAGGGATCCTTTCTCCCCAAAACCCTGCCAACATTTGTTAGTGGTTGATGTCTTCATAGCAGCATTCTTTTTGGGTGAGGTGGAATGTCAGTTTTCTTTTCATTTACATCTCTTCAATGACCAGTGATGTTGAACATTTTTCATATTTTTTTTGTTGATTTTACTTCTTTGTTTGAGAAATGGCTGTTCATTTCATACGTCCATTTTTTAATTGGGTTTATAAATTTGGGGGTCTGATTTTTTAGAGTTCTTTATATATTCTGGATAGTTTACCTTTGTCTGAGGAACATCTGTTAAATTTTTTTCCCATGATGTATGTTGTCACTTAGCTCTGTTTGCAGTTTCTCTTGAAAAACGCAGAAGCTTTTTAAAAGATGAGATCACAGTTGTTGATTATTTGTGCTAGTTCCTGTGCAACTGAAGATTTATTCATAGTCTTTTGCAATGACAGTGTCTTCAAGAGTTCTACCTAACTTTTCTTCCAGCAAGTTTAATGTTTATTTTTTAATACTTAGATCTTTAATCCACTTGGATTTTAGTTTAGTGCCTGGTGAAAGATAGAGTTCAAGTATTAATCTTTGGAAGATTGAAGTTCAGTTTTTCCACCACAATTTATTAAAGAAGTTATCTTTCCTACACTGAGGAGAGTGGCTCTTTTTTCAAACATGAGGTAGCTGAGTGTGTCTGAAGTTGTTTCTGAATCTTCTAATCTATTCTGCAGATCCTTGGGTCTGTTTCCTTGCCAATACCATGCTGTTTTTAATCACAGTGGCTTTGTAATATAGCTTCAAGTTGAGGATTGTGATACCCCCTGTCATGATTCTGTTGCCTAGAGCAGATTTTGCTATTCTAGGTCTTTTCTTTTTCCAAATGCATTTTTGCATTTTTTTCTCCAGTTCAGTGAAATATACTCTTGAGATTTCAGTCAGGATTGCATTGAATCTGTATAGCAGTTTGGAAGTATGGCCATGTTTACTATATTAATTCTTCCTACACAGGAGCAAGGGATGTTTTTCCAATTTCTTATATCCTTTTTGATCTATTTTGTTTTTCTGAATGTTGCAGTTCTCATTATAGAGGTCTTTTGCTTCCTTCATTAGATTAATTTCTAGATAATTCATTTTTTTGACTGTTTGTTTTTCATAGATAGCCTTTATCAGGTTGAGATAAATACCATCTATTCTAATTTTCTGCAGGGTTTTTATCATGAATGGGTGTTGAATATAGTTGAATGTTTTTCTGCATCTATTGACATTATAATATAGTTTTTGTCTTTGACTCTGTTAATATAGTGTATTATGTTTATTGATTTACATATGTTGAACCATCCTTGCAACCTTGGAATAAATCCAACTTGGACAGGTGTATGATCTTCTTTAAGACACTCTGTATTCTGTTAGCCATTATGTCACTGAGGATATTTGCATCTCTGTTCATTAGTGACGTTGGCCTGTAGTTCTCTTTCTTAGTTGGATCTTTCTCTGGTTTTGGAATGAAAGTAACACTTGCTTCCAGGAATGAATTTGGAACTATCACTTGCCTTTCAAGTTCACTGAAAAGCTTCAAAAGTAGTGGCAGTAGTTCTTCTTTAAATGTCTTGTAGAATTCAGCAGTAAAACCATCATAACCTGGACTTTTCTTTGTTGTTAAATTTTAAATTATGTTTTCAATTTTACTGATTGTAATTAGGGTGTTTAGCCTTTTTATATCTTCTGCATTCAACTTTGGTAATTCATATATATCTAGGAATCTGTTTTTGTGCTTTCCACTTCATTGGAGTACAATTTTTTAAAGTAGACATTGATGATCCTCAGGATTTCTGCTGGATCTGTTGTGACTTTTTCATTCGTAATTGCATGGATATGAGGCTTTTCCTTCTTTCTTTCTTTATATTTTTTTGATAAGGTTGACTTAGGGTTTATTGATTTTATTTATTTTTTCAAAAAATCAACTTTTCTATTTATTTTTGTATCCTTCTCTTAGTCTCTATTGTATTGATCTTTGCTCTGATCCTTACAATTTCCTCCCTCATGTGAGATTTGCATTTGTCTTGCTCTTCTTTTTCTAGAAGTTTAATATTCTGAGTTAGGTTGATTAGTTGAGCTCCATCTGTTTTTCCAGTGTGGGTATTCACTGCTATAAGTTTCCCTCATGGCACTGCTTTAATTGTGTCCCATAGGCTCCTGTATGTTGTATTGGCATTATTATTAAATTGTAAAATCTGACTAGTTTTTCCTTAATTTGCTCTGTGACCCATTGGTTTTTCTGGAATATATTATTCAATTTCCATGTGCTTGTGAAGTTCTTGTGGTTTCTTTTGCTATTGATCTCCAGTTTAATTGCACTATGTTCTGATATATAAATGTGGTAATTTCAATTTTTTGCATTTACTTAAACATGTTCTATGAGCCAGAATGTGGTCTATTTTGGAGAATGACTCATGTGCAGCTGAAAAGAAAGTATATTCTGATATTGTGGTTTTGAATACTCTGCAGATGTCTATTAAGTCCATTTGTTCAAAAATTTGTTTGAGTTCTAATATTTCATTGTTGGTTTTTTTGTCTAGATGATCTGCCTATTTGAGACAGTGAGGTATTTAGATACCCCACTACAATTCTATTAGTGCTTATTTGGTCTTTCATGTCCCTTAATATTTGTTTTGTGTAGTGGGGGCATTAATATTTGGTGGATACATATTTACAATTGTCATCTCTTCCTCTTGGGTCACTCCCTTTAAAAGTATGTAGTGACCTTCTTTGTCTCTCTTAATTAGTTTTGGTTTGAAATTTACTTTGTCTGCAAATAAGATAGCTACCCCTGTTTTTTTCCAGGTTCCTGTTGCATGGAGATCTGTTTTGCATCTTTTGTCTTTAAGTCTATGAATTTCTTTTTGAATTAGGAGCATTTCTTGCATATATCATATTGCTGGATTTTGCTTCTTAATCCATTCTGCAAGTCTTTTGATTGGTGAATTGAGGCCATTGACATTGATTGTTAGCACTGATATATAGTGACTTATCATTATCAGGTTATTTTCTTGTTGTTGGCTCTTTTAAATTTTCCCCCTCTTTTAATTTCTTGCCTTGTCTGCTGAATTTGCTCTGTTTGTTCTGATGCAGTTGTAATATTCATTGTCTCTTTCAAGGGTATTATTTAGAATTTTTGGAGTGTGGTTTAGTATTCATGAAGTTTCTCAGGTATACTTTGTCATGAGAGTATCTTATTTCCCCATCAATTTTGAAACAGAATTTTGCAGGATAGATCAGCCTAGGTTGGAGGTTGTTTTATTTTAGGGCTTGAAATACTTCACTCCAAGCTCTTCTGGACTTGAGGGTTTGTGTTGGAAAATCTGCTGTGATACTGGTGGGCTTCTCTTTGCATGTGATTTCTTTCTTTTCTCTAGTTACTTGTGGTATTTCTTTCTTCTGTTTTGTTTCTGGGATCTTGATTATTACTTGTCTAGGTATAGATTTTTTTATGATTATGGCTATTTAAAGTCCTATAATCCTCATATGTATGTTGAATTCTTTTTCTCTGTTTGGAAAGTTTTCTGTCAATTCTGTGAACGGTTTTTTTTTTATGTCACTTGAATATTCTCCCTGTTTTTCATGGCCTTCTATCAGTCTTATATTATGCTTCTTTGCATCATCTAGGAGCTGTTGGATTGATTTCTCACGTTCTCTTACTTTTTCTAAGAAACCTCTCTTTTCATAGACACTGATAATAACCATTTGCTCTTCTATATCTGATATTCTGTCTTCTGATTGGCTTATTCTGTTATATATACATTCAATTGAGTTTTTAATCTCATGGATATCTTTTTGAAAAATTTTAATGAATTCCCTTTCTTTCCTATGTTGGATATTCATGGTTTCTATCATGGTACTGAGCCCATGCATTATTTTTATCAGTTTCTCTTCTAAAATCAATAATCATGTCTTTCATTCTGCTCACCATCTCTTTAGTTATTTTGGAAATTATTTCTGTTTTGAATTTTTGCAGAGCCTTATTAATCTGTTTTATTACTTCCTATGCTATCAGTTCAGGATGTCTAGGTGTGGTTGACTATCAGACTTTTCCTCATCATATCCTTCAGAAATTGCTTTTGATGAACAAGCCTTTGTTTGTGCTTGTGCCTTGCTTGAATGTTTTCATATTTCTATATTTGGAATACAGCTATGCTCATCACTATATCACTAACGCTGCACTCATTTCTATTTTTGTTTCTTGGTTTAATTCCTGTATTAGTACTTCTATCTTCCTGTTATAGCTTGTCTTTAGGTTTTGAGTCTCTAATGACTCTGAGCTAACCTCAGTTTCTTTATACCAGGAAGGACAACTAATTAAATCAATCACAACACCTTAGCCCAAATAATACAATCAGCAACACAATAGCATCAAGCACAGCTTAGAAAAATGACAATTTGTGGTAGTTATTAATATCTCACCTAACTGTGTGAATTAAATCAAAATTGTGGCTAGAGCTCAGAACAATGGTTTTTATGAGCCCCCGTGCCTCTGTAGTGTAAATCCAGGTACCAGCCCAGACAGGAGGCCAGAGGTGCCTGCAGAGGGCAGAATGGCTGCACGCACTGCATGTCTGTGCCTCTCATGTCTCACCATTCCTCTGCTGAGACCCAGAGGCATGGGTCTATTGTCCCAGGCAAGCTTCATGGGGCTGTGCCTCCCACCACTACTTTTCCCTATTTTTCTATCTGGTTCTCTTCTAGACTCTCTAATCATGTCTTTCATTCTGCTTGCCATCTCTGTGGTTTCCTGGGAAATTATTTTTTTTTTTGAATTTTTCTGGAGTCATTCATCTCTTTGTTGCTCCCTGTGTTATCAGTTCAGGGTGTCTAGGTGGTTGAATGTCAGAATTTTCTGCCTCATTTTCCCCAGAATTTGCCTTTTTTTAGTAGGGAATCTGTGTTTGTGACTTGCTTAAATGTCTTCTCATTTATATTTCTCTTGTTGGTATTGTCCTTTTTTTAATTCCTGGCTTAATATTTTGATCTTCCAGATATAGCTGCTGTTTAGGTTTTGAGCTTCTAATTATTCTAAGACATTCTCATTATCATAATACCAGGATTATGTTTAGATCAATCACAAACCTTAGCCCAAATGATACAATCAGCAACAACCATAACATCAAGCACAGTTTAGAAAATGACAATTTGTTGTAATTATTAATCTATTACTTTTAATAGTGTGATTTAAATCAAAATTGAGCACCAGCCTGAAATATGTTTATAGTGAATAATTTCTTCAATATAGCAACTTTAGCCTTCAGGATGGGGACTTGGAAGGAGTTGGGAGGGAGGGATAGATAGTAGGTTAGGAATAGGTTAGAAGTGAGGCCAGAGGGCATTGGAAGATCACACAAACTCTAGGAACCTGTTGAAGAAAAGAGAAGACAGAACAAAAGAACAAACACAGGAACAGCACAACTTAACAGCAATATGGAGGGTAGAAACTGTATTCACTTTCTTTTAAAACTAATGACAATTGAGAGAAGGAAAAAGAGAAGGAAAGAAAAAGAAGAAACAGAAATTTTCACCTCAGGGCAGAAATAGGAACAAAAATGGAGATAAATATAGAAAAGGGTGGAAGAGAGTGAGAAAAGAAAAAGAAAAAGAAGAGAAAAAGGGAGAAAATGAAAAGGAAGAAAAAGATAGATAATTATTTAAATTATTAAAAATAAGAGAAAAATTACTTGAAAATAAAAAATAAAAACAAAGGGCCTCCTTCAGGGTATATTTCTGCTGACACCATAGACAGTTTCAGCAGGATTGTGCAGATCTAAGTCAATTAGTATGAATAAGTCAGCAGCTATCCCCTGAGGTTCAGGATGATTTTTCACTGAAATGTCCAAGTTGAGATCTTTGACCTCCTGCTAGGTTGAACTCTATAAGGTTCTACTGCAAATTCTAGCTGCCCTTTCCCTGAGGATAGTTCAGATTTTGGTGGGAGGTGGTGATCCCACCAACTTACCAACTACGGTGCTCTGATGTGCCTTTATGGTACAGATTTTCTTCATTTTTCCAGTGGGCTTCAATGTTCATCTAGGGGCCTCAGAGAGGCCCTTTTTCTCTTGTTCACTTCTGCTCTACCATCTGGAGCTCAGATCAATGGCCCTTCTAACTCACAGCCCTGCTGTGGTGTGGATCCAGGTGCTGGTATGGCCCATCATGCAGTGATGCAGAGCTGAGGGGGCTGCTAAGCTTCTCTGTGCAAAGGGGCAGGATCCCCAGATGGCCACCTGCTGCAGGGCTCCTCCCCTTCTCTGCACTAAAGGCCTAAATTATCTTTTCTAATTTCATAAAATGGGTATCAAACTTTCTACCATTTTGGAACTTAATTTTATATATGATATTACACTAAAATCCTCTCATATTTTAAAACATTGCCATAGTTTATTTTAATGCTACCTTATTTCCTATATGAATACTGTGCAGTATATTAATCCATTTTGTGTAGTAACAGAAATATTTTTAAGTTTTCACTGTTATTGACTAGTCCTGGAAACAACTTATGCAGATTTCTATTGTATAGAGACACCCTTTTCATAATTTTGGTTGATATACACTAAGAAAATAATTATTTAAATGAAAGAGAAAATGTTATTTTTCATTGCAGTCCTGGTGATATTTCTTCTAAAGACAATGTATCAGGGAGCCAGTAGATTTAAATCTCAAATAATTGTTGCCATATGTTCCATTACCCTCAAAAAAACATTAGGTATAAACATTGTTTCATTATAGTATGAATCAGCATTTTTCTAATTATTATTGATTTTAAATTTATTTTCACAAGTATACCAGTTATTTGTTTCAGGAAATTCATATTTATGTCACTTGCCTATTTTATTGAATATTTTGTTTATTCTTCATTGTATTTCATTTATTTTAATATAAAGCCTCTTTTTTGTCTCCACAGCAAAGTAAAGTTCACTACTGTTACATTTTTACACAGAAGTAGTAGAAGGGTGATATAATTTGCCTAGCTTATACATTGCATATTATAAGGTTATTCTTTAATAAAAAGCACATATTATTTCTCATTATGTAACTTCATCATTCTATTTTTAGTATTTGTTATCTTTTGTTTATCAGTATATCTATATTTTTATCTCTGTGGCTAAGTGAACTAGTTTATAGTTAGTCCTAGTCTAAATTTCATATATGAGTTTTCAGTTACTTTCAGAAGCCTTCCTACCTGATTTTTGGGAAAAATCATTTCACAAATTATGATTAGGGCTGTATGAGGCCTACTCTTCTTGCCTGCAGGCCAGCTATAGCATACTGAAACATAACTCCATTTTGTCTATGGTCACAGCTGAGGCTGCAGAGTTCCCCTGGTACTCAAGGGCGAGATTACATCAGCTTAAGACATCCCCCTTCTTTGAGAACCAAGTAGTAGTACAAAAAGAGAATGGCTTCACCTAGGAAGAGACAATTTCCTTGTCAATTTAACTCAACCCACCTAGTGTTGTAAGAACATTGTTTCTCATACATACTATACTCATCAGCATAAACTCATCATCATAGGGTTACTGCCACTCTTGGAGTTATCTGATACTTCCTCTAATTATAATACTCTCATTAATTTAGGATTATTTCCACCCTCTGAGTCATCTTATGTTACTTATGAACCCAATAAAGGGTGGAAAGCTTGGATTGCCTTTGTCTTTGTTGTCTACAGCAGCACTGATCAGGGAGGGCCAAGACCAGGTTTTTCTGTAAGTCTCATTTCCTCTTTATTCTCTAATTAGCCTTGTGCTGTTGTGGCTCACAGGCAACCAGGACCCACTGTAGGGGTTTTGAGAGCAACCCCTTTCCAATTCCCTATATAGGTTTCAGAATTATTTTGTTTCTTACATGTTTCATACATTGGTGTACACTTGAAAAAAGAGACTAGGATACTTGATTGTGATCTTCCAAAAGAAGATGAAAAGCAATCAAATTCCAAATAAAATAAATTGATTTCCAGTACTCAACCCAGAACCAAAATGTGATTTCAAATAAAGAAGATGAAAAATACATAGGGCTTAGAGATCAAGGTAATGAATATATATGATGTAAATTACAACAAGAATATACATGAAACTTACATGTATGCTACTTTCTTTTTAGAAAAAAGATTTTCTTGATAGGCTATTGATTTTGCAATAACACAATTTCTTAAGATTTCATACAGCACTAATTTAATAATGATCAGAATATAGTTTCAACATTAAACTATAACAAAGAATGAAAAATAATTTTCTACAGATGACATGATATACAACTTTTCCATCAAACTGGGTGTAACATTGATTGTCATGCAGAATTAGGCCACTGATTTTACACAATACATTTACTTGCAGGTTTTTGTCTTGGATGCCTACATATGCTTCCCCAAACTACAAATTCTCAGAAAATACTAGCACTGTTTTCTGACAGAAACTTGGCTGAACCAGTCATCATGTCACAGGGAGTAGTCAGCTACTTAATAAGCTTTAGATAAGGTGCCACATTCCTCATCAATCCTCTGTGCTGACACAGAAGACAGACAGAAGAATTCACACAAAACCTGTGCCTGGTCATTTGGGGTGCACAGAATCATTGATAGTGTTGCTTACATTTCTTCAGATATTAAAATGGGAAGCTCTACACTGATTTTACTTGCACTAATATATTTTGGAAAGGTAAAACTATCTATAGTGATAACAGCTTTTCTTCTACAACTTTTCAACCAAACTGATGCCTTAAGATCATTTTATACTGACCAATGTGGACATGAACTTATGTACGTATGTGCACACACACACACACACACACACACACACACACACATACACGAACAACAGGAAAAGTATGACCAGTAGAGATTTTGTTACTGAGCATGTGATAATTACATCTGCAAGGTAATGAGAATCCCTTTATTAACATTTGCCATTAAAAACCAACTGAAACAGCAGATTCATCATATATTTCTTTTTCAACTTAATAAGAAGTATCCCACTTCATGTTGGTGTTGGGTCAATATATGAGAATGCTTTGTGTTTCCTGTTCATCTCTTGACCACAGGATCAGTAGAATTTAACAGCTGGATTTACTAAGTTAATTTGAATGGAAAACTTATTCTTTCCCCTATTAAATAAAAGTTCCCCTTTTTGAAATTTGGACATGCAAATGGATGATGCCTAGAATTATATAGCTGAAAGTATAAATAAGGATCAAAATATATAATGAATAATGTGAAATAGGAACAAAAGGCCCCAAGGGGAAGGGGAAGTGAGAGGTGTATGAGAAAGGAAAGAAGGGAAAGAAACAAATATGAGAAAAAAAGAAGATTTTGTAAAAAGGAAGGAGTGGAGAGGTTTAGAGGAGGGCATGGAATGAGGAAAAAATAAGAACCAAGATATCTGATGTAAAGGTACAAATTCCCAATGATGAATATCATCATATCATATACCGAAAATGTACCAATTATCTTAATGAATAAAAAAGAATGAAAGCTTCTCAAGTGGGCCACTGTGGAGCCTATTTGTTATTCACTGTTGGTTTCTAATCTATGTATTAAATACATTGTACCACTATAATGAATGCTGATTTATTGTTTTCTCAATGTATCAGAGAATAGCATTCTTATGCTTTACAAAGTACCATTTTAAACTGGGCATGGTGGCATATGCCTGTAATCCCATCACTTTGAGAGGCCAAAGCAGAAGGCTCATAAGTTTTAGTCCCAGTTACATAACTTATTGAGACCATGTCCTTAAAAAAAAAAAAGTGCTGGAGGAGAGAGCTCAGTGCAAAGTTCTTGTTTTCACTTCCAAGTACTGAAAATAAATAAGAACAAAAAAAAAAGAGAGAAATAATTCCATTGCTCTGAGAAACTAGCAGGTTCTTGGCAGTACAGAATGTGATGGGGTAGTGGATTCCATGATCAGACATAGACAACTTCATCTTTGTGGTAAAGCATTTTACCTGATTATACACACACACACACACACACACACACACACACACACGTCATATATAACACATCATATATAACATAATTAATATATATAAAGTATGTATATACATAATGTAATATATGATATATCATATATTACATGTCATATATCATATCATATATCATTTTATATATTGTAATATATTATATAATTATATTATATTATATATAAATATATAAATATATTAACTGAGATCAAGAGTCTCCCAAGATAGTTGAGTGTTCAACATCTCATCATATGGTTAATTGGTGCCATGATGGATGGGACTGTTTTGGGGTGTAAGCATAGGGTTCTATAATAGGTAGGTTAGACTTAAATCAGCTCTGGTAAGAGTGATGGCATGTGTCCTTTCCACCTCTTGTGGTAGCACTGTCATGTTTTATAACAATTGTTAGAGGATGTCAATTAGCAGCCATTCTTTCAATTTTAAAAATTGTTTAAGTTTATTAGAAAAAAACCAAAATATCAGAAACAAATAATAAAAGTATAATGATACTCGGCCAAATGAGACCTTTAACCTTAGTTGGTTGAGGTATCTCCATATCGATTTCCACAGTAGTAACACTAGTCTGCACTCCCACCAACAATGGAGAAGGGTTCCTTTCTCCCCAACCCCGCCTACTCGGCCAAATGAGACCTTTAACCTTAGTTGGTTGAGGTATCTCCATATCGATTTCCACAGTAGTAACACTAGTCTGCACTCCCACCAACAATGGAGAAGGGTTCCTTTCTCCCCACAACCCCGCCAGCATTTGTTATTGGTTGATTTCTTGATAGCAGGCATTCTTTCTTGGGTGAGATGGAATCTCAGTGTTGTTTTCAACTGCATCTTTCATATGACCAGTGATATTGAACATTTTTTCATATGTTTATTTGCTGCTTTTACTTCTCTGAGCAATGGCTGTTCATTTCAAATGCCAATTTTTGAATTGGGTCTTTATATTTGGGGAGTCTGATTTTTTGAATTAATTATATATTCTAGATAATAGACCTTTGTCTAAGAAACAGCTGGTATGAAAAACTAATAGTGTAAATAAGGACCAAAATGTATGATTGATAGTGTGTAACAGGAAGAATAAATCTAAAACAGTAGAGGAATTGAGTAGGGTAAGGAAAAGTGAAAAAGGGAAAAGAAAAAATATGAGAAAAGATAAAACATGGAAACAATGTCTTTGTAAACAGGGAAGGGTGGAGGGACTGACAGTAGGACTGGAGAATGGGGGAAAGTAAAAAATAAGTCATGTAAAAGTACAAGACCCCAATGATGAATGTAACTATTATATGCCTAAAATACAGCAATAAACTTAACAAAGATATAAAGTACAAAGATATTATGCTCTGCACAGTTTCTTCAAAGTAGTTACTTCTAGTACAAAACAGAAACCAAAATGATTCTTACAAAAAATAAACAGATAATAACACAAACCTTTCTTTTTCAGTGAGCTTGGGTGCTGAGTGAAGAAGCCCTGTGGAGAGTCTCAGTGGGGCACTGACCTGCCAAAGCTCCACACACCATCTACGTTCATATTCTGAAACGTTCAGCTTTAATTATTTCTATATGTTCATGCTACTGATTCCTAAACAAATTACTGGGCATTATCTCAAATGAAATTCTTGTTGTACCAAAATAAAGGAAAAAAAAAAAAGAAAATGATCTGACTTCTCACCTGAGAATACACACATTCATCTTTGGGAGCACATTATCTAGTCACCCACAGCCATAACAACAGACCATTTTTTAAACCTGCACCTACACACCAAGTCAACTAACCCATGAAACAGGCTCACTGTTTCACACCTGGGAATTTTTATTGTAGTTAAACCTGGGCAGAGGACAGAGTTTCTAACAGTATTAAAACATGGAACACCTCAGTTTCCCATCAACTTGCCAAGAGCTAGGAAACATGGAGAGATGGGAGAGATGAGGCTTATAATCTGATAGGAAATTAAAAAAAAAAGTAGGGTCAGACTCATCCTTTCTTAGGTTGTGATAGGAAAATATGGTTTCTTGGCCACCTAATTTCTTGTAGCCTGGTAGCATACCAGGAGATCTGTATCAGAAGGACACTGTCTCTATATTTGAGGCTTGCTAGTGAAATTCTCTTGATCAAACCTGTGTGGATATACATTTTCCTGGTTGGATTTTCTTTTCCTGAAGAAAATAACACAGTACAATATTTTTGAAATTTGTATGTTTTATTTCCAAACATTTAAAGTATTGAGACTTAGGTTAGTGTTCAATATATTTTCTATTTTTTGCTCATTTACTCTTAAGAAACTACTGTTAAAAACATGGTAAGAGGTGAGATAATTTACATAGTCTTAGGTGATAACAGAATATACACTGTTATCCATTCCATTTAAATTCAAGCTACTTTTAATTTTTTTTGAAAGAATTCACATCCTAACTCAGCAGCTGCATTCCATATATCTATGGCTACATTATTCTTTCCTAGAGGACATATTTCTTCAGATAAAATATTATAATTGAGACTATTACTTGACTTAAATGGAATAGTACACTGTTACCCACTAAGAACCACTGAAGGAGACAACAGGGGCGAACAATCAACTTTGCATTCTTAGCCTTAATATAGGCAACAATCTTTCTGTTGTTTCCCTTGTACATGGCATTTAAAAATTTATTATGTTATCTAAAATAAGGAGACAATTTCATAGATTTTTGTTTGTTCTGCTCTAGAATGATTTCTCTTATCCTAAGGTCCCGTTAACCAATGTATAAGTTCTATCAACTACCAATATACCCATTTCTTTTGTATAGTCAGAATCCTGGAAAATATCACCTACATCTTTGGAGTCTGCTGTGACTCAGACCTCATTAATTACCCTGCTCGAATACATCCCTGCTATAATCAGTGGACCACAATGACACTGTAGGTCTTTTTGTATCAATCTCAAATATATAACCATGCTTTTAATAGTTGTTGAAATGCTCTCACATTCTTCATTTTCTCACTAGAGTCAGCTGATAACATAGTCAAAAGTTGCATTGCAAAGGAATTGGGGAAATCATTACAATTTGTAATTGTCATAGTATTTGGAGAATCACTTTCTTACAGGAACTCAGTCTGCTTCAATTAATGGTTATCTGTAAAAATTGTCTAAATCAGAAGTTGGACAATTTGCCTGGAGATCATGCCACATAATCATCTGCTCTTTATTTCTCTTTATAATTCAAATTAATTAATAAAAGTGATAGTTATGTTTCTTATTCCCAAGAACACAGTGTCTATACTTGTTTTCATAGTTCTCTGTCAGTTAAGTAGGACCTCCTAATTGCCACTTACAACTTGCAGGTGATTATAATTAAAGATAAACACTAATATCTGATATCCATTCTTTTATACATTTCCTTTCCTTTCAGAAAATTTCTTTCTATAATAATAGTCCCTTTCATAGCCCTGATATACAGATAATTTCCTTCAGTAATAGTCTCAAATAAATTCTGATTTTTATGGTGCATTTTTGCCACTTTACTTGTAGAATGCTTTCATGCCACCTTTTGAATAGATTTTCCTGTTTCATATACTATGTCCACTTTCCTATACCGAATATTTGGATTGCTTTAATAATTTCATCCAGTTTACCACGTCAGTTTAAATGCTTATTTTTCTCTTGGTGTGGCTCTCATTTTGTATAAGCTTCAAACAGCCAAGTTAGCAATTGATTAGTGTCCTGTACAGGAGGCCTTCAAATGTAATTCCTAGCTGAGAGACTAATAAATGATTCAAGGTTACTGAAAAAAGACAAGCTGCACAATTCTAGGTTCTTGTGGTACAGCATTTATACATAAAATTTATACATAAAAAGAGAGGATGAATACATAAAATACAATCCTTTACAGCATACAGCATTCCCATAGCTAGTGGATCCATTTTATAGCCAACAGGGGACAGAGTGGCTGCACATGTCCTGCTTTGTATTGCAGAAGTGTGACCCTTATCCTTGTCCCATTGGGACCTGAAGTTCAGATAGGTGGGAATATTCCTGTCACTGATGTATGCATAACTAAGCAACTCTGAGGATTTTGTGCTTCACAACCTAATTGGCAAGTGAATGCTGGTAGCAATCTTTCTATAGGCTGCATTTGGCATGGATGATTATTTCTGAGATCTTCAGTTAAAAAGAATTGAACAACGTTGAGTGTAGCGATTATTTAACCGAACAGTACATGCCTTCCAGTGCATACCTGTGTTAGGAGCTTCACTCAGCTATGGAATTTGCATATAATCTTCATTAATACTCAGATGTCCTATGTTTAACAGCCCTTCCAGGTATAAAAACAGCTTCTCACTAGAATGTCCATTGGACTGTGGTCCAAGAAAAGCTTAAAGAGGTGAATTGTTAATGACCGTGGTGTCACATACCTAATTCCAGAACTCTGGAAAGGTGAGGTGGGAGTATCAGTTTAAGACCAGCCTGGGCAAATTACTGAGATTTTGTTTTAAAAATTTTTTATATCAAGGGTTGGGCATGTAACTCTCTATAAAGCCTCTGGCTTCAATATTCATTTTTTAAAAAGTATTTTCTTGAGCCAGATTCTGGATCTTACAAAGAGTTAGTGGCATAGCCAGGTGAAATCACTGCCTATACAATACTACTTTTCTCAGAACCCTCGGATTGTGTCTTCATATGAGCCAATCAGAATAACATTACTGATGTAAATAGAAAGCAGAACCTGGTTCCAACATCAGGCTTCTATAGGTACAATCTACTGATGGTAGATTAAAGAGGTGAAATATCCCATGGAAAGACAGTAAAGGAATATAGTATCTTTAGTCACACAAAGATAACAGGTCTCAGTTAGTTCTTTTTTAGGAGAGGATTAATTTGGTTCATGGTTTCAGGGTATTTATTCTGTTGTCAACAGGCTCCAAGAAAGAGACAGGCAGAGAGGCTTGAAGGAGCAAATCTTCTCAATTCACAGCAGTGGGGAGCAGAGCAAGAGAACAATGCAAGGGAGGAAAGAGGCAGGATCATATATCACACCCAAGATCAGGTATACATGATCTACACAGACATACCTGAAAAAGTGATTTACTAATATGCTAGATATTCCTTAATCCAATAAACGTGACACATTATAAATGCCCACATTAGTTCTTGATTAACTGCCAGTGAATTGTGTGTATTTAGAACTAACTATCCTTTACAGCAATTTCTTAGCCATGATCCTAGTTTAATTCTCCAGAGACAAAAATAATAACATGATTTTCCTGTATTAAAATGAAATATTAAAAAGTTTCCATAAGAAAATCTGTAAAACACTTATGAAACACATTGAAGAGAACAGGAAATATGGGAAGACAGTCTTTATTAATGGAGTGGAAAAATCAATTACCACCCAAAGCAATAGTTTCAAAATAATTCTTATCAAAATACCAGTATTAGTTTTCAAAGAACTAAATAAAATAATCTTAAAATTTATATGGAATCCCAAAAATCTCTCAATTAGCCAAAGTCATCTTGAGCAAAACAAAGGAAATTATATCACCTCATATCAAAATATACTACACATCTGATGTGATCAAACCATTGGTATAGTCATAAATGTCAATGCATAGATCAATGTAACAGATGAGAGAGCATTGAAGAAAACACACATCTAATTTCTGGAAATGTTTCTAAAAGCACACTTTGGAAAAAGAATAATAATCTCAAAATATGAGGCTGGATATCCATCTACACAAGAATGTAACCAACCCCCTGCGGCTCATCAGTTCCAATGATCAATTCATAATAAATTAGACACTTATATGTAAGACAGGTAGCTATGAAAATATTAGAAAAGAAAAGAAAAATAATTAGGGACATTGGAAATGGCAAGAATTTCTTAAAGAAGACCTTAAAGGCATGAAGCCCAAAAGAGAGACAATTGTGATTATGTCAAAGTAAAATAAAACTGTACATAGCAAATGAAACAGAACAGAAAGATAATCTAGAGAGGGGAAAAATATTTAAAAACTGTTCATTTGACATGGGTCGATATGAAGGACACATGAAGAACTCTAATGACTCAATGGTAAAAAACAAACAAGTAACTTGAATAGAAAATGAATCATTGGCCTCAATTCATAATTGTCAGAAGAAGAAACATAAATGGTCAGTGGGTATACAAAAAGGCTCAATACTTCAAATAATTAGGTAAATATGAATCAAAACCATGAAGAGATATCATTTGATATCTGTAAATATGTTGATTATAAAAAAATGTTAAGTGAGGATGTAAAGAAAATAGAATCATTGTGTACTGTTTGTAGAAATGTAAATTAGCATAGCAGTAACCTGAGTATACACTCTTCATTAGTTCCTGGAGATTTGATGAGTGTCAAAAACAAGTTCCAAATCATTTATTTTGGCTTGAAATGGTAGCAGGTGATAGGCAATCAATACCCAAAATTCCTAAGCTTCCTTATCAAGTACCAAACAAGCAATATATGTGGGGAGAAAAATTTTCCCATCAAAACTCATCCAGTGCCAAATGTGATGTGTTTATAACCAATGCAGCACCAAGTTAGACTGTACAGTCACCCAGGAAGATAGTAGAAGTGGATGGGCCTCAAAAACTTAAAAGTAACCCTATGGTATAATGAAAAAACCCTACTATTGATTTCTCAAGACACGAATCAGCATATAGTAGTGATATCCAAATGTCTATTGCAGCACAATTTCAATATCAAAGAAGTGAATGGCTAAAGAATATACAGTTATAAAAGCAAATGAAATTCTAATCTTCGTGACAGTATTGTTGGACTCATTATAGTGAATTAAGCTGAGCACAGAAAATGCCACATGATTTTAAGCATAAGTGGAATCTAAAAATTGGTGCCTAAAGGAGGCAGTGGTTAAGGCTGATTAGTACTTATAACATTACAGTTAGACAGGAGCAAGACATTCTGTTGTCCTATTGAACATGAGAGTGACCTTAGACAACAACATTGTGCTATACATTTCAAAAAGCTAGATTTTGAAAGTTTTCACCACGAAGAATGCTGAGATGAATATTTTAACCTTATTTAAATATTCCATAACATATAAATGAATTGAAATGTTACATATTATCCCATCAATATATATAATGTTTATGTTTCATGTACCAGTTCAAAAAATCTAATTAAAGCTGATTTTAGTATCTTCTGTTTTTGAGATGTTCCCATTCTGGGGAAATCTCTATTTAAATAAATATCTGGGGAGGGTTTCAATAAAAAGCTATGATAGAGTTTATCATACTGCTCTCTATGACAGTAATGAGGTAAGTCACTCATCTTCTTGGGCAGATTCTAATTATGAGTATTCATATCAAATGTCCTTTGCTATTTTGTGTGTTAAGACATTATTATAAAAGGATGGGCAGGCAAATTACTATAAAAAAGCTGGTAGATGTAAGCCAAAAATAGAAGGCAATTTTGAAAATGGTAATTAGCTGTTGGAATCATCAGGCCCCCAAATTGTGTTAAAAGAAAGGTGAATAAAAGCAGATAATTTTGTTATTATTCTTTCTACAAAGGATCTAGGAATGCCTTTGTTTTGCTTGTGTTTTTTGTTGTTGTTGTTTTGGTACCAGGGATCAAACTCGGGTTCTTTAGGAATGCCTTTAAATAAGTAATTCTACTGTTTTTTTGGGTTTTTTTTTTCTCTTAGTCTATGAGCTTCCACATTATGTGAGCTTCCAAGGACAGTTCAGGATCTATTATAAAGCAGGACTCTGATGAAACACAAATGATATTAATTGCAAAATGTTTAACTTCTGCAGTAGGACTTCAATAGAAGAGAGTTAATCTTAAATAGAGCTAATCAAACTACACAAAATGTGGGTGAGAGGATTTATTGAAAGAATATATTGTGAATAGTAATAGTTCATGGCTCCCTCATTTATCGGTAAACATTTTAAATATTGATAGTGTTATCTGGTATCTTCGAAGTCAATCAATGTGCTTACTATAGTAAGTTTTTTAATTTCAATAGTGTTATGTTAAGAAACTTCACAAACATAGTAATAGAAGAAGGAAGCTTCTGCCCTTTACAAACTAATGTCAAAGAAAAGGCTTCAAACTCAATGAAGGCAGTGCTGAAAAATGGCCAAAGACCCCCAAAAGATACATATATCATCAGCTTCCCAGCAGCATGACACTGTGCTCTGGAGGGAGTCCACACATACTTAAAAGAGAGCCTCCCAGTGAAACAAGCTTCACCATTATGTAGTTATCCAGGGTCCTTGACTAAAGAGTCACACTTAAAATTGGCAGACATCAACTCATTGTGGATGTCGGGGTCAACAAGCACCAGATCAAATAGTCTGTGAAGAAAGTCTATGACTTTATTGGAATCAAGGTCACTAACTGATCAGACTCAATGGAAAGAAGAAGGCATATGTTTAATTGGCTAACGGTTTGATGTTTTGAATATTGTTGAGAAAATCAGGATATCTAAACTGAGTCCATCTAGAAAGTTCTAAATATACATTTTTCAGTATAATAATTGAATTAGTAGATCCTCTTGTATGCACAGAACACTACTGCAAAGAGTTTGCTCCCTGTAAATGAAAGTTTAAGAGGAAGTAGCAGTTAAGGAAAGGTAGCATCATCAGGTAGCAATTACATACAAGAAATAAATGTGCAAGCCAGTTTAATTTTCATTTCAAAAACTGAAAGCATCCAATGGCTCAACAAAAGTTATACTCTCATTTGCCAGTTTAGTTTCTAATCTAGCAACTATATTCCAAGATTATTCTATTTACAACATACACTCAGCTTCTCAAATTCTTAGAATGAGCTGTGTCAATTGCTGATTTCTTCATAATGAGTTAAAAGAAATCCTAGGCACATCCTTAATTTAAAAGACTTATATTGTTAGCTCTGAACACTATGAGGACTCATAGTAAAACAGGTGAAAATAACTGAGGTGTTTGACCTTTATTAAAGCAAAATGTACTTCATCACATAACAGAGTTTTTCATGATTTAAGAAAAATATACACTTCAAAGGTGAACCGTCCAAAACTTTGAACCAATACACATGATTAAACAATAAACTTCCACATTTTCCTTTGTTTTTTCCCCTCATAACAAGTAAGATAAGATATCACTAAAGCTCTACAAAATATGTAATTTTTAAAGTATCTCCTAAAATGTAGTAACTCCTAAAGTTTCATTATTTTGTCTTACATAAAACATGATTTTGAAGTTGTAGTGGTTATATAGGCCTTTGACATTTCTTGCACTTTTGGAGATGAAAGCACAATCACTGTTATATGTTTCTTTTATTTTATGAAAAATAGTACAAATTTTCATAATCATATTATAAGAGAATAATAGCTATATTATGTATTGTTATATTCAAAGTAGTTACTCAAAACAAGACATATAGCAAAAAGATTCTTATAATTTGATTATTTCTCAGAGTATCATTGATTTCTCTTGTATTAACCCATGATATTCAACTTTTCTGCACAAATATGTGTTTCATACAGATTTATTGGAGAAACAAAAATGTCAACATTAAGTTTTAATTCCTGCCTCAGAAATTGATACAAATAGAGAAGAAAATTAGTCACTTTAGATTTTCTGAATAATGTTACCAACTACTTTGACATATTAGATACTTTAGAAGACAATAACACCTGTACTGGAAACTAAATTCATATACACACATCTACATGAATATATATAACATACATACACTATGAAAATATATGCATAAATATATCAATATATAAAATATTGAAATAAAGCAATATGTTTCCAAACAACCACATCATATATCACAGAAGAGATCTCAAGTAAATTTGATAATACTTCAAATGGATAAAAATTCAGTAACAATTTTGTGATCAACAGCCAAAGTCTATGGTGCTTTATCCTAAGCCAAGTTCAAAGTGATGCCCTCAGTACTGATTTATCTCTGTTTTGCAAAATTTGGGCTCCTCAAATTGCTTTTTATATTATTCTGCTTTTCTAGTTGTTCCCTGAAGTTGTTTGATTGCCAACAATTATTGTATCTGTTTTAGGCTCATTCTCCTTTAAATATCTAGAAATACGGAAACTATATGAAATGTCAATCTTTGTAATAAAAAATAGTAGCAAACTAATGAGGGTCTTATTTATCTCAAATTTTAGCTCAATTCAGATAATATAACAGACATCTAAAAGTGCTTTCTCTTTTCATCTGAATAAATGTTTTGTATTTCTTTGTCATTCTCTTGGGAGATGAAACTTTTTCTGAAATCTGTCCATTAAAACTATTGTCTTTGATTTTTATTTCAGCTCACCATGTGTAAGCTGTACCCGTAGCACATATTATAATTGAACAAAACATTGAAACTACATGTGTTGGATTTAAATTTTAATGCATTTTTGTAATAGTGAGATTTAATAGTATCACTCTCAAATTCTTAAATTTGTAAAACAGATGTTTCAGTTTAATTGCATAAAATGTGTCATTTCTTAACATAGATTATATAAGAGCAAATATAAGGAATAAATTGAAAATAAGCATAATTCAACTTCTGTATAACAATATGTGCAGCAAAAGAGAAATCTAACAAAGATTCCAGTTACTTCATAGTAAATATCTTCAATTAAAATTAATATTATGATATTAATTTGAATTACTTCAATAATTTACCCATTTTAAACAACTATAATTGGACCTTTAAAGAACTCAATGGTAATGACATATCAATTTCTTCACTATAGTTAAGATTTTGTAACTACATATATTTACACCAGTTGTTAACTTTATTACAATTCTAATTAACAAAAGTACGATGAGCTACATAACTGAGTTATTATAGAAAATTCAGTAATTACCCTAATTCTCCAATTATTTCATGTAACATATATTTAGCTTTTGAAATGTTATTTTTCTCCATCAGCTCATCAGTTTGATTGGGTCAGTGGAACAATATAAAGCCTTCATTATAAACAATATAATACAGGCAAAATTTCTAAATTTTGCTCTCGAGTATTTTCTTTGATGATTATGCTACTGTAGAAGACACACACCTCAAACAAAAATTCCTCAGAAATTTTTTAAGTTTCACATATTTATTGTTACCACATATTCAGTTTCTCTTATATTAATTTTCCATAATATCTAACAACATTTCATTTCTCTCTATATTCATTTAGTAAACTGCAAATATCTACTGAAATACCCAGGATTTCTATTGATGCAATCCTAAAGAGTAGATTATCGGTAATAAAAACTGTTGGATGCCAGATTTACTTTTTTTCATGTGATTCAAGTTTCAAGAAAACTGTAAACCATAAAAAACTACTGATTTCTCAGTAAAAGCTAGAAAACAAATACTAAAATATTTTCTTATGGTCTTACATAAGGAAAAATCATTTTACTACTGACAAAAGTATCTATCTGCAAATGTGTAGAGAGAACAAATAAGTCATTTGGGCTAAATAGCAAATGCACATCCATATTGTTTTTGTAAACATTAGTACTCTTTTCAACTACTTAAAGATAAAGTAATTTGGTATAAATTTAATACAATTGAATATACTCTCCAGCAGTTATGGAATTATGTTTTTTTTATTGCTGTTGTTTTACTCCACTTTCAAAGCACATTATCTCACATTGATTTCTGCAGCACTGAGGGCTGAGGAATGGAGAAAAATAAGAACCAAATAAGTCATGCAAAGGTACAAGATACCAATGATCAATATAAATACAATGTATACCTAAAATGTACAAGTAAACTTAATAAAGATCTTAAATTTTTCTATTTTATATCTTCATCTTAAACTAATTTAGCTTAAATAAAAACATAAACCCAAAAACTACATTATTCAGATTATATTAAAACTTAATACTACAGTTAGCAGATATTTATAGCAAATATAAAAACTCATTATAAATTTAATTAAGATGCTACTTATTCTATTTCCTCTATATTTGGCTACCCAGAACATTTTTATTAGCAATTATTCCTAAAATAATTGAAAAACTTTTCAAGCAGAGAAATCATGTCACACAATTCACATATATGTACCAAGTAAATTTTTTTGAAATTCAAATTTATAATGGTAGCATGTCATTGCTGCTCATTGAGCTGAGCATAAAGTGTTTGAGGCATAGGTGCAAAAGTATGGTTTCTAGTGGTGGTACTTTCCATATCTAGATTATGTACTTTCCTGTAAAAAGACAGCAGAAGCACAAGGAGTTAAGACTATGAATTAGGACATTTTAATCAGATTTACTTTGAAATACCTTTTATTATTAGAACACGTTTCAAGTATCTGCAGACCTCATTTGTGAATAGAGACTACTTACCACATGCTTTCTGAGCAAAGAAGAGGTTGTTTTACAGAGTTTACAGAATACTTTTATTTGATTTTTCATTGAGTTTATTGGTACTTTTTAAGTAACAGAACAGTTACATTTATCATTGGGACCTTATACCTTTGCAAGACAGAACTTGGTTCTCATTTTTTCCTCATCCCCTTCCCTCCCTTCACCACCCCTCCCCTATTTACAAAGACTTTGTTTCCATTTTTTCCTTTCTCATATTTTTGTCTGGGAAGTGGGAAGGGCAGAATACTTTTAAGAGACAAGATGAGCTTCAGTAGAATGAACAGAAGTGTTGGACAAAATATAGTGACCAAAGCAAAAAATTTGAAAGATTATTTTTGGTTTCTTTGGTTTTATCCTTAAGAGATTAAGAAGAGGAAGGGGAATAGAAAGAGAGAAATATCGTTAAGCCTAAAATGAATGGTAAAATAAATTTTAAAACTTTCAGCAGAATTTTAGGAACTTTGGTTTATGAAATAAACAGGCTTATCTGCTTTTTGGTTAATTCATCTCATTTTTTTAATAAGTATCAACGATACTTTTGGATAGTGTGAACTTATCTTGTATTCCCTCAAGTGCCCATTCTGACTATGTTTAGATGACATGAGGATTTAAGAGATTGCATAAATATGGAACAATCTACTGAAGTGAAGCTCATAGCTAATTTTCTTGCCCATTTGTTCATTCGCATATGTTTGCTTCATGCCTACTATACCCTGAAAATTGTTCTAAGTGCTGCACTTTTGTACAGCGGTGAACTCTGTGCCCTCATGGAGTTCATATTGAAGGTGTGATGACTGTCGCTGAAGGAGGTAACTTCAGATACTAACAGACGTTACGGAGCTAAATAGGAAGAAAGGGTTCAAAGGGCTAGGGGAAGTAAGGCGTGGGGAAAGGAAAGAAGGGAAAGAAAAAATATGAGAAAAGAAAAAATGGAAATGAAGCTTTTGTTAATAGGGAGGGGTAGAAGGGGAAAAATAAAAACAAATATATATCATGTACAAGTACAAATTTCCAATGAATGTGATCATAGTGTATATCTAAAAGGTACCAATAAAGTTGATTTTACAAACAAACAAACAAACAAATAAACCCACCACGCTGCAGCAGGAAGGTTGCGCTTGGCCATACTCTCTGGAAGGGTTCTCTCAGAAGTCCACTTGAAACTAAGAGGTGAAAGACCAGAAGTGAACCTGCGAAGATGTGAACAGCAAGGATACTTTACGATGCCAAGCAAGTGACTAGAAATGAGGTGGCCATGCTGGAGGGATTGAAATACTGTATTCCCAAGTGTTAAGTAAGGCAGTTCATAAAATTTTTTAAAAACTCAGTTTCATAAAAAATTATTGTGCTAACCCATCCTATATTTCCCTTCAACAATAAAATGGGTGTTGCTATAGTTAAAATCATGTTTTTCATATATTCTACTCAATTATGAGAAATTATTTCAAAATATTTTGGAGGCAGATATTAGGCCCAGTTTTAATAAGCCTTTTTTAATATAACAAGTAAGAAACTAAAATGATTCTTTGGGGAATACACAAGATATATATATAT
>NW_022900924.1:27759240-27779696 GCF_012274545.1 Fukomys damarensis
ATATATATATCTTCCAATGATTACTAAAAGTCAGTTACTCATTAATATGCTTTACTGGAAAGGTAGTGGTGTTTGATAACTCTATAAGGAATGCGAAGAAAATCATCCAACATTGTTTTATTGGTTAATTTTTCTAGTAGTAATATATCATTAGCCACATCATGAATAATTCAAGGTAAATAATGTTGAACATAAAATTACATGAGTTTCCTCTATATTCCAATTTCATATTTTAGAGATTTTTTTTTCTTTAATACAAATGAACTTACTAGCTGTTCTCCAGCGTCCACTAAGGTCTCATAAGTCGCTGAAAAGTGATTTTATTACTAATTTTCCTCTCCTGGCTTCTGGTTATTAGTTTCTTTCTGATTCCTCGTTTCTCACTTCAGTGAATGTTCTATTTTTCACCCTCAAACTTGGATGCTCAAAGAGGCTTAGTCTGTTCTCCATCATGTATGAAGATTCGTGTATGGAGCCTGTAGCCTCCCCACAAGTGTGAGAAGTTTCCCACCCAGTCAATACAGGAGGTTGACACCAGTTTCTCAGTTCCTTCAATTCCTCAGCATTCTCTAGTTTTCCTATCAGCTCCCTCCCAAATCTTGAAGATCTACTGCATTTTTCTTTTAACCAAGTTGTTATTTTCCAGGTTTCTCAATTACAGATCTCAGAGGGTCTGTATTTTGCTGTCTCTACTCCATCATTTTTTTTTCTTGTCTGAACTATTTTTAGAGTGTCAGATCAAAAATTTTAAAAAGCCCTTCTATTTGTCCGTGATTTTATTTCCAGTGGTTGGTGGACTATACAATTACAGTTTGCTTCCACTATTTTCACAGAAAAGATATACAAATTGATTTACTTTAGAGAGACCAAAGAACAAAGGGTTCAAATAGTCATGTTGCTTTTTTTGGGTGGAAATATTATTTTTAAAATTTAAACTATTGTTCTCCAATTAACATATCAAAATTTCTTATATGAGAAAATAAAATGGACAGTCACTTCATTTTAGCAAAGTATAGCTATTCTTTATATTTAGTTCTGCTTTTCCATGTTTTCATCAACAGAATGATAGAAATATAGAGTGCATCCCTGTGGAAAGTGTACCAGCAGTACTCAAAGAAAAAAAATCAGTAGCCACAAATTGCTACCTATGAGCAGAAATTACACACAATAAAAAATAGGAATATATACAGTGCAGTACTTGGAGTTTTATCTTGAAAATTTAAATGATTTCAACAACACTCCTGAAAATCTGTCATAAAAATGGAAGAGATCATTTTACTGATGTTGTAGAAATAGAAGTGATCATTTACTTGTTTGACACTGAAAGCAATGGATGAATATAATGAAATAAGCATTGTGTGTATCACAGTGGATAATGATAAAAATATATAGCTTTATATAATAAGTAATTAAGAATATCAAGTATTATTTCAGTTTAATTTTAATTGTCCTTACAATTTTCTATGGATAATATTTAATACCAAATGATAAATTAAGATTATTGCAATGAGATTCTAGATTCTAAATTATATTTAAAAGTAAAATATTCATGCTATATAGTTGCACTAAGAATGTATAGTAGGTAAGTGATCTAATCCTGAGTCTTGCACATATGTTTTGAATGTTTCTATTTTAAATGGAAGGGGATGGTGGATAAAGATTTTAATAAAGTCAAGTTATTTATAACTCTGAAACATTGATTATATAAAAATTAATATCTGTTACTTCACAACAGGCACCAATTATAAGAACTATCTTATATATTCAGACAGTCCTTTCAGGACAACCCACTCTAAATGAAGTCAAAGAAGATGAAATTCAGAATTGTTATAGATTTAGTGGATATATAAAGGAGAGGTTACAGGCAGCATTAAAAAGGAATAAAAATAGATTGAAAGTTGTGGAAGCTCTGTCCCAAAAACATGAAAAAAGGGATTTCTGTGCACAAAATTAATCAATTTATCTTCCCTTTGAAATTACTGAGGCTAAAAGATAAAAACTAGACCCTTATCTTTCACCATGCACTAAACTAAAATCCAAGTGGATTAAAGATCTAAATATTAAAAAAAGAGACACTAAATTTTCTGGAAGATAAGCTAAGCAGAACTCTTGAAGATATTGACATGCAAAAAGACTTTATGAACTAATCCTCAGTAGCACAGGAACTAGCAGAAAGAATCAACAACTGGGATCTCATCTTATTAAAAAAAAAACCTTCTGCACTGCAAAAGAAACCATCAACAGAACTAAGAAACAACCTACAATGTGGGAAAAACAATTTACTAACTGCTTCTCAGACAAAAGACTATTATCTAGAATGTATAAAGAACTCAAAAAAAATCAGGCCCCCCAAATATAAAGGCCTAATTCAAAAATGGGCATCTGAAATGAACAGATGCTTCTCAAAGAAAATAAAGCATTAAGTAAATATATGAAAAAATGTTCCACATCACTGGTCATTTGAGAGGTGCAGATGAAAAGAACACTGAGATTCCACCTTATCCCAGAAATAATGGCTGCTATCAAGAAATCAACCAATATCAAATGCTGGGGGTGTGTGGGGAGAAAGGAACCCTTCTCCACTGTTGGTGGGAGTGCAGCCTGGTGCAACCACTGTGGAAATCAATATGGAGATACCTCAGAAAGCTGGGACTAGAGGTTCCATTTCACCCAACCATCCCTCTTCTGGGTATCTTTCCAAAAGAATTAAAAGAATCATATTACAGTGATATATGCACACCCATGTTTATAGTGCCACAGTTTGTAACAGCTAAAACTTGGAAACAGTCCATTTGCCCATCATTTGGAAACTGGATAAAGAAGATGTGGTTTTTCTATAAAATAGAATACTACCCAGCCACGAAGAAGGAGAAATTAGATTCACTCATAGGAAAATGGATACATATTGAGGTCATACTTCTAAATGAAATAAATAAGTCACACATGTATAAATACTGAATAGTTTCTCTGGTGTGAAAAACTATAATAGTACATAAGATTCTAATGAGATAATGGACAATGTGAAATAGGAAGAAAAGGACTAAAAGTGTAGGGAAAGTGGGAAGGGTAGGGGAAATGAAATAAGGGAAAAGAAAAATATGAGAAAATGAAAAAATGGAAATAAAATATTTTTAAATATGGAAGTGAGGAGGGGGTGAAGGGAGTGCACGGTTACGGGCAAAAAATGAGAACCAAAACCTGTCATGTAAAGCTACAAGATCCCAATGATGAATGTAACTGTGCCATGTACCCAAAATGTACCAATAAAAACAATGAGAAAAAAAGAATTACTGTGGCTATATTAATAAGCAATATCCAATAATATTTAATAATTTTCAAAGTTATACAGACAAACATACAGTCAAACCTTGGACTGTGAGTAACTTGTTCTGTGAGTGCTTCTCAAGACAAGCAAACAGTTCCGAGAAATTTTAATTTGAAAAGTGAGCTACACCTTACAGTCTGAGTAGTTTATCATGCTGAAAAATCACATGATCACAACTAGTTTCTCTCTCACTCTTGCTCTCTCTCTCACACACACACATTGATATAAAATTGCTTTGGATAGTAAATGGAAATAATTATTTTCCAAATTAAGATTTTATTGTCTATTACACAAATATCATCATATTTCACTGCATATTCTACAATTTCATTAAATGTAAAGCAATATTAACCCAGTTTTTAGGTCATAGTTACGTGATTATTAGTTTGGACATTTTGTGGGTTAGGAAGTCCCTAGAATAGCACACATAGCAGTTGTAAAAAAGAAAAATTGTATTATATCTATTTTTCCAACACTATTTTTTTATTTTATGAAAAAATGAAAATTCAAAATCAAATAGTAAGGAGAAAACAATATTTCTCCATGTATTGTTGTCTTCAAAGTAGTTACTGAGACTACAAGACATAAACCAAAATGATTCTTACAAATAAGAAACAAACAGATAATAACACGAATATTTCTTCATAATGAAATAAAAAGACTAAGAGTATATGCTAAATATACTGTAAAATGGTACCTTGGTTAAGGTGTTGTTGTTGTTGTTGTTGTTGTTGTTGTTGTTGTTTTTGGGTATTGGGGATCGAGCTCAGGACCTTGAACTTGCAAAGCTGGTAGCAGAACAACTGAGGTAAATCTCCAGCCCCTTAAAAATACCTTGGTTTACAAACTTAATTTATTGTATGATATGGGGAAGATGGCTGTGTTCGTGTTTGTGTCGGGAAGATGGATATGGTCCTGTTTGTCACACAATGCAAAGATTATGAAAGCAAGCAAAATTTTTCTGAATGTTTTAGTTTGTGAACCTAACTGTTTGCAAACAGAAGTATTTGTGAACTGAGCACTTACTGTATATTGAAATATTTTTAAAACATTGGAAGTTGTAATTCGGTGAAATTTTAAGCTTCTCCTATTCCGTATTTATCTTTCTTCTATTTTTCTTCTCTTTCTCTATGTGTATAGATATATGTAATCCTTTTTATAAGTTGATTGCTAAGAAGATAATTCCTTTGGTAATTATTTTTAAAAGAATATTAAAAATATCTAATTCAAGTCATTTTATTTCACATCTTTGACATGCTTATTTATTAGAAAATTGATAATTATAAATATATGTGTATATATTCTAGTTTATTTCATTTAGATAAGAAAGATTAAATCTTAATCCATATGTGCTTATTTATTTTGATCCTGTGTTGATTTGTTTCTTCTGTCACATGCAAATGAATGTACATATTTTCATTTACAGCTCAGCAATATGAAATGTGATTGGAAAATGTGAATATTTAAAGAAATATTCATTACAGTAAAAGGCAGATTGTCATTAATCCCCTGTGAAAATAATCCCTTTGATTTGAACACAAATACCTCATTATCATTTGGCTTTACTGAAGTAGTTCTGAAGGTCCAGAGTGTCTGTAGTTGTGCTCTCCTGGCTCAGTTGATGTTCTGAAGCAATTCAAAAGCTTTGCCTTTCACAGCCATTTTGACTTTGGGGAAAAGTGAGACATCTTACAGTGCCAGATCCAGTAAATAAGGTGATCGAGGATACACTTTAATGTATTTTTGAGCACACCTTTCCTTGGACAGCAGCAGTATTCATTGCAGTTTTGACCACCTGTATAAAGATATTCACAAAAAAAGTCCTTCCAGTACTGATTCTGAAAGTGGAGGGAATGATGACAGGGGTGTGTTTTAAGTGAGGCGTGCATATTTTGATCACCCTAAGTAGACTAAATTAACATGAACAGTTGCTGCCTTAGTTCATAGAAATACAATAAGAGTTCTATCTGTGGTGATAGTCATTTTATATCAAGCACACATTATGTCAAATATTCATTTTCTTATTTGAAATTGAGAACCAGCTTTCTGTCTTTTGTAAGAGAGGTCACATGCCAAATTCTATTTTAGCCAAGCTGCATCAGCAGACATTACCTCTTCAGTATTACTTTCCTATGAGAAAGATGAAAGAAGGAACATGTCCCTAGAAAATCTGATGTAGAATATTCAGTAAGTACAGATAACAGCAAGTAGTTTGTGGCTGAGAGTAGAGAAAGGCTAAGAATATCCTAGAAATTATAAAAGGAATGTACTTACAGAAAATGTGGGACTCATGTGAATTAAGCCTACACTCTAGTAAATTCCACCTTAAACTTCTATCAGAGAATGAAGAATAGAAAACCACTGACAAATATTTCACATGTATAGACTAAATAATTGACAGACTGCAATAGAAATTGTTTGGCTCACAAAAAGAGAAAAGGCATGGGAACCATTACTTTGAGTTTTTATTCTAATTGTATGATTCTTTCATATGAATTTCAACAATTCATTTGCTAGTAATGGTAGTAATAGTACTTTCTCGGATAAGAATCGGTACATCATATCACCTCAAAAGTCCTTTCATTTTGGCAAAAGTAAATGGATATTTGCAACAGAGAAAAAAAGAAGGGAATGTGGACTTTATGTTTATTTATTAAAGACTATTAAGAGAATAGGAATCAAGTTCATGTGAAAAGACAGATCATCAGGATTGAATGATGGGATGCCTTGGGGCTGTTGTCTACACAAAAAGACTAAGAATATTAAAAAAAAAAAGTCCTTCTGGTGAATTTAAACTGAATAGAATTCTTTCTAGAAAATAAACTACGTACCACTTCTGAATTTCAAATTGTAGACTGGAAATATAGTGCCCATGTTTATTACTTACTTGCTCATTTTTCCTTTTGATTTTATAGTTGTGCTCCTTAGGCTAAGCACTCATACAAAGAGATAAACTAATTATATTTCCTGGGAATTTGAATAAAATAGCCATGCTTTTATACTGGATCTGATATCAATAAATTATGGAATAGAACTCAAGAAAACGAATGCATTTTCAATGCAAATCTTATAATATCAAAGACATGCTATCTTCAGTACCAAGCTCCCTAAAATTTCTGTTTGATAGACCGGTTATTCAATTATACATTTAGAATATGATTGTTAAGGTACGAAGGGTTCTTCATGGAATTATTGCTAATTTTCTTCATGGTTCTCTGTTCTTATTATATCAAATATTGAAAAAATGTTTGCAGAGTATGCTACTTGTGTAATCACATCTTTTATGTGCTAATACAATATACTTTAAAGCTTTTTTGTGAATAATAAGGGCATTGTAGTTTCTTCTGGACAATCCAACATGAAAGAAAATAACAACTACTAAGTTCTTGAAAATATCTTTCAAAATCCTTCAAGATCCATTCTCATTGGTTCAGAAATAGGATAGACCTAAAGACTTGTTGGAGCTACAAGTTAGGGCACAGACAAGGGAAGTACATTGACTGCTGTAGGACCTGTTGCATAAACGAGAAATAATATTTTAGTATATTAAACCATTAAAATTTTGGAGTTTCAAACTAGGCATTACATACTAATAAAAAAACTATTACTAATAGAAAAACTATTTATCTGACATGATTTTCTGAAACAATGGGTGACAATCTGAAATGAGTCTTGCTTGCGGTAGCTTACTCTCTAGTAAATATATTGGAAATAAGAATGTGGTTGGTAAAGTCAAATTAATAAGTGCATAAATAAGTAATGGCTATGGTAGGTATGATAATGCCCTCAGCACAAATATTGTGTCCCAGTCTTTATTAAAAAGTATAAATATTTTAGCTTATATATCAAAGAGATATTATACAAATAAGCACTTGATCAGGTGTGTTAAATATAATCATAAAGGAAGATCCTTGTGAAAAACAGGTAGATGGTTAGAATTAAGCTGAAATCATCTGACAAAAATAAGCAAGGATTGTAGTAATACAGAAATAACAGCCTAAATAAATAAATAAATTAATTAATTCATAGTCTCCTCTACCAGCCAGAAAAGAAAGAAAATGGATTCATGATCAGAGCATCAACTAGAATGTAGATTTATTAATCTCGTTTAGATTTCTGGCCCCAATAACTACAATATATTTATGTTATTTTTAAGATCCCATATTTGGGATAATTTCTAGTAGAAATTATGAGCCAGAACCAGCACCTCCCAGACAACTTCTACCTCTTCAAGAAATGACACATTTATGTTTTACAATAAATGTGAGAAAAGGTTTGGAAACATTGCAGAGAAAAAAATCTATAGTTTCTACTATTGTTTTATTATCTTTTATCATATTCAAAAATTATTTTTGTAGTAGCACTATTGATCATGGTTCTCTTTGTTTTTTGGCACCAATTATTTATAATTTAAAATTATTTCTCCTCCTAACCAAATTGCATTAGTGCAAGATAGTGTTTTCCTACCTTTCCAGTTCCACAGCAGATTATATCATAAAAATGATATAATGAAAGGATTAATTTATAGAATTTGTCTTTTGAATATTGAATAAGACATAATGAAAAATTATTACAGAGTTCTTAAATTTGTTATAGTCTGGGTCTCTATTTTTAAGGACTTTAATTAACATGGTAGCTGAAAGGCAAATTTCTTTTTGTCCTTGTTTATAAGCCTTTTCGTTCAAAATTGATCAACTCAAGAAATCAAATTATGTCTTCTTTCAGTTCAGGCTAGTACAACATAATACCATAGACTGAGTGGAATTCATTTTTTACAGTTCTGGATGCTGAGAGTCTGATATATGGTGGCAACGTGGTTGGAATCCACTAGGATCTCCATATGTATTACAAACTGATGACATTTTGTTTCTTCATGTATCATTAACAGGGCAAACTACTTATCTGGCATCTTCTCATAATGGAAGCAATCCCATTCCAAACACTCCACTCTCCAATTATAATTATGTCCTCAAAACAAACCTCAAAATATCATCTTTCTTTGTCTATTCTGAATTGGTATGCCAGCTTGCAATAGCCTGGGTAATTTATAAATCAAACATATTCGCTATAGGTCGGATGACTGAGAGGTCCAATTTCAAATTGCTGGCATCTGAAAAGAGTATTGCTGCCTCATGATATGGAAGAAATAACACTGTGCGAGAACAAGCCTGTTAGAGCAGGTCTTGCTAACTTTTGTTATGAAGCCATTGATTGCATCATGGGAGCAGCATCACCTTGACCTAAGCTAAACTTAATTATCCCCCAATGTCACAAATCCATGTCAAATCAATATATTAATTTGAAACAAAATTCAAGAGCATGAAATTTTGGGGACACTTTAAAATACGTTCAAACCCATTACAATGGATATTATATTGCAATAGATGAATTTTGAGCAAAAACAAATGTTCCCAGTTAAAACATTTGGTTATTATATCTAAAGATGTTATAAAATAAAACCTCTATGATATATTGCAATTAGAAGTCTAGTCTGAATGAGACTTCATGTACCATGACTGATTATCTCTTGATATTTTCTTGTAGTATTGTTGATCACCAAGCTTATACCAAGTACACATTTCAACTTTAATTCCTTTAAGCATGTGTTTACTGAGTGCACAACATTCATATGCAGTTATTTTGAAAGAGAATAACCTGTCTCCTCCACAAAGGGGAAACATATTGATATTCCTAATAGTTCTAATGTTCAGGTTCTCTCTGTATTTCTGCATGTATGTTCGATAGTACAATTTGAGGTCAAGAGTACATGTATACTGAGATTAGCAGAGATCATTCTGTCAAGGATGCATTCACAGCTTATTTTGAAAGATGTTCCAGGGTGTTTTGGTTTTGTTTTTAAATTGACTTATTTTACAAGATATAAAATATTTCTGCAAAAAACGGAATATCTGAATAGTAAAATATAGAATCCTGTAACTTGTGCTAGCTATGAAGCATTCAGCTTATAAATATATAATCAAGATTCAATGTCCACAGCATTCTTACAGCCTTAACACATGTACTTTCTAAAAGCTGTTTGAAGCTCATCTTTTATGCTTTTTTTTTAAATATTTTCTGCTGCCTGAAATATCAAGGAAAGGGCAAGTGATTACCTCACAGTTTTCTTCTATATATGAAATATGTGTGAGATCTGTTCTTTTTGAAATTTTTTATATTTATATTGGTATATTATAGATATACAATGCAGTTACATTCATCATTGGGATCTTGTACAGCTACATTTACATACATTGGTTCTTATTTTTTTCCCATTGCTCTCGCCTCCCTTCCCCCCTTTGCCTTTCCCTATTTACAAAGACCTCGTTTCCATTTGTTTCGTTTTCTCTTCCCTTTTTACCTTTCTCCTACCCCTCCCATTTGCCCAATACATTTAGGCCTTTTCCTCCTATTAGAAATTATACATTTTGACCCTTATTTAAAATTTTAGTTTATCACACCAGATAAACTAGATGGTATTTATACATTTGATCAGATGGTTTAACAGCTTCTGGGGGTTTTAGACTTAGTGGCTTTATTGGACTGCCTGGAAAAGAATTTATATATAAAACACAGACTCAATATAAAGAATAGAAACTGTTTACAAAAAAAAATGTATAATATTTCAGATGCCCATTTATGAATTGGGTCTTTATATTTGGAGGGCTGATTATTCTGAGTTCTTTATATATTCTTGATAGTAGTCCTTTGTCTGAGGAGCAGCTGGTAAAAACTTTTTCCCACATTGTAGGATGTCTCTTAGTTCTGTTGATGGTTTCTTTTGCAGTACAGAAGCTTTTTAATAAGATGAGATCTCACTTGTTGATTCTATCTGCTAGTTCCCATGCTACTGATGATTTGTTCATAAAGTCTTTTCCTATGTTCATAAAGTCTTCAAGAGTTCTGCCTAACTTATCTTCCAGCAAGTTTAGTGTTTCTGTTTTAATGTTTAGTTCTCTAATCCACTTGAATTTTAATTTAGTGCATGGTGAGAGATAAAGGTACCGTTTTAATCTTTGGCAGGTTGAAATCCAGTTTTTCCAACACCATTTATTAAAGAGGATATCTTTCCTAGAGTAGGGATGGTCAGCTCCTTTGTCAAAGATGATGTAACTGAGTACATCTGGAATTGTTTTTGTGTCTTCCAGTCTGTTCCACTCATCCTCAGATCTGTTTCTTTGCTAGTACCATGCTGTTTTTATCAAAGTGGCTTTGTAGTATAGTTTCAAATTGGGAATTATTATACCCACTGCCATATCTCTGTTGCCTAGGATGGCTTTTGCTATTCTACACCTCTTCTGGTTCCAAATGAATTTTTGGATTCTTCTTTCTAGTTCTGTGAAATATAGTGTTGGAATTTCAATTGGCATTGCATTGAATCTGTATAGCACTTTTGGTAGTATGGGCATATTCACTATGTTGATTCTTCCTACCCAGGATCAGGGGATATCTTCCCATTTTCTTATATCCTCTTCGATCTCTTTTTTCAGAGTTTTCAGTGTAGAGGTCTTTTACTTCTTTTGTTAGATTTATTCCTAGATACTTCATTTTTTTGGATTCTATTGTGAAAGGAATTGTTTCCCTAATTTCTCTCTCAATATGGAGATACCTCAAAGATCTGGGACTAGAGGTTCCATTTGACCCAACCATCCCTCTGCTGGGTATTTTTCCAAAAGAATTAAAAGAATCATATCACAGTGATATATGCACACCAATGTTTATAGTGGCACAGTTTGTAATAGCTAAAACTTGGAAACAGCCAATTTGCCCATCAATTGGAAACTGGATAAAGAAGATGTGGTTTTTCTATAAAGTGGAATACTACTCAGCCATAAAGAATGAGAAATTAGATTCATTTGTAGGAAAATGGATACATATTGAGTATATACTCCTAAGTGAAATAAATAAGTCACACATGTGTAAATACCGAATAGTTTCTCTAGTGTGAAAAACTATAATGGCACATAAGATCCTAAGGATATAATTGACCATATGAAATAGGAAGAAAAGGGCTAAAGTTGTAGGGAAAATGGGAAGGATAGGGGAAAGGTAATAAGGGAAAAGAAAAATAATGTGACAAAATGAAAATAAAGGTTTGTAAATGGGGAGGTGAGAAGGGAGTGAAGGAAGGGCATTGACAAGGGGAAAAAATGAGAACCAAGACCTGTCATGTAAAGGTACAAGATCCCAACAATGAATGTAATTGTACTGTATACCTTAAATGTACCAATAAACTCAATAAAAGGAAATAAATGTCTAATAGCAACAATAGTCTTTTAAAATAGCATTCAAAGAAAAGCAAATGTTAAAATGTTGAATGAAAAACTATTCTTTACTTACACAAAAATCCTTTCATTGTTATCAATTTTTGAATTTTTTCTTAATTCTACAACTTCAAATTTTATGGACCTTTGATTTATCAAGCTTATTCATGTTTATTCTAATCATATTAATTATCATTATCATTGCACAACTTGATCTTTATTCTTAAACATTAAAAATTATATTTTATTATTGTGAAAATAAAAATCAATATTCTAAGTATATCTTTAGCAACTAACAAAATGCATTTATTGTAAGATGCTCAAAATATAATAAACTTTCTCAAAATCTTACTTTATATGAAAGAAAAATATTCTTTGAATTATAATCATAAATCTTCATTGAAAAATAAAATGCTATAAATTTATGTAATCTATTAAAAGAGGGCTTGGTGAACTTTTTTCAGTAAAGGACCAGACGGTAAATAATTTAAACATATGAAACATAAAGATTCTGTCACAGATACTCAGATCATTTGTAATACCATGGACAATATGTAAAATAATGAGCATGGTTATGCTTTAATGAGAATGTATATGCAAGAAAGCATTTTAAAATCATTTATAATATATATTTTGTGGTTCTAAAAGTATTGATAACAATTCAAAGAGCCAAGTATATTTTTAGAAAACTAATGAGATGGGATACCATACTGCACAAAATATACAGACTTCTGAGAATTAAACAGCATATATCCATACAGCTTGATATTCAGGACTAAAAATTGACAGGCATGTCAATATGACTTAACCACACATTTCAAATATGTTTTTTTAGAAATATCATGGAGTATAGACTAGTGATTTCACTCTTTCCTAGATAAAATTGTTTCATATCAAATATATACAGATTAATGATTCCATTTCCTGGCGAATATATCTGACTTCAGAACAAAATTTTGCTTATCTGGCTAAATATCTAACTGATCAAAAATATTTTACTTGTCAATGTTCCCTTTAAGATGTTCACTTTGTTGTATTCTCCTCACTAGCATTTTCTCAACATTGGGACAAAATGCACAACATCTACAATTTAAAGGAGAAGTGGTTTATTTGGGTTCCTGGAGTTTTTTTTAGAGGATTTAGTCCATAGTCAGTTGCATCCAGGGTAGAAAAGTATATTGAAGAGCCTGATGGAGGAAAACTGCTCAAGAAACTATTTTCTTATAGAAGTGACTGTCTATAAACATAAATGTAATTACAACTTTTTTTAGTGTGCTAAATTTAGTAAGTACTAGGCGAAAACAAACAGAACAGGGTGATGAATGAGGTCTGCTACAGAGTTACCATGTACTTTCAAAAGAAGTGTACATTTCAGGAACAACTAGAGCAAAAGTATAGTGGTGGGAATTACCCTGGCTTATTTATGGAATTACAGGGAAGACATTGTGTCTCTAGTTAACTAGTAGTAAAGAATGAAATGAAAGATGAATATATATGGCAAGGTAATCTGTGAGAGGTTATCAGGTCCTATAACCATCTTTAAATATTTGGTATGTCCTTTATTATAGCAAGAATCCTGTAGAAATTTTCAAATAGAAAAATACGTTGATATTTAAGACACTTTTAATAAATTAACTCAGACAGCTTTGTTAAGAATGTGCTGCATTTGATAATGAAATGATTCCATTGACATGAAGTGGAGGAGTTAAAAGGAGGGCAGAGTTATGGGGGAAAATAAGAACCAAGATGGATTATGTAAAGGTGCAAATTTCCAATGATAAATGTCATTACATTGTATACCTTAAATGTACCAATACAATTAATTTAAAAAACAAAACAAAATAAATGATTTGGTAAGGATGGTGATAAAGAGGAGTAGTCGAATTTGCCATATTTTGAAGAAAGACAACTCTGTATAGATATGCAGACATAAAAAAGAACAAAAAATGAGCAAAGGCATATGGCTTGAGAGTGGAAAACTGGAATTCTCATTAAATAAATAAAGCAGATCAGAACAAATTTGTGAAGAGGAGGTCATAAACTTTCTGAATGTGTACGTTGATTTGAGATGAAGTTTAGATATTTATCTTAAAGCCACAAGCACATTTTTTTCCAAATATTGTTTGGCTTGTTAAAAACTTTTCTGGGGTAGAGATTAAAATTTGGTCACCACAAGAAGGTAAACTTCGTTGAAAAATATAACAGAGAACACATTTTTCCTGATATGAGTGTTGTGATAGGATATTTTAAAGGAATAAAAGAAAACTCCTAAATTTCATGACATTAACATAAATAGCTGGGGACATGAAAAAAAATTTAACTTAAGAAAATAAAAGAGATTGGTAAGATAAGAGTAAAAGCAAAAATGCCATGGCCTGAGAACCAAGTAAATTTTAATTTAATTTAATTTTAATTTTAGTAGGAATGAAAACTATGCAAATAATAATGATAGTCTCCAGTGTAAAATGACTCGGAATTATTAGCATAGGTAATTTTGTTAAATTAGTTGAGCTGATTTTGATAAATTGGTAGGGTGAAGTCCTGGCTGGTATGAGTTTAAGAGAAAATGGTATAAGTCACACATGTGTAAATACCGCACAGTTTCTCTGGTGTGAATAAACTGTAATAATGCATAAGTTCCTAATGAGATAGCTGACATTATGAAATGGGAAGAAAAATGCTAAAGGTGTAGGGAAAGTGGGGAGTGTAGGGGAAAGGTAATAAGGGAAAAGAAAAAATATGAGAAAATAAAAAAATGGAAATAAAGTGTTTGTAAATGAGGAGGGGAGGAGGGGGTGAAGGGAGGGCAGGGACAAGGGGAAAAATGAGAACCAAGACCTGGCATGTAAAGGTACAAGACCCCAGTAATGAATGTAACTGTACTGTATACCTGAAATGTACAGATAAACTCAGTAAAAGAAAACAACAACAACAAAACGGTACAAAATACTTGAAGACAGAATGGGTGTACACTGTCAGGGGAATTTGCTTTCTAATTGGAGCAATGACATAATCATTACTGGTAATATGAAAATGCTATAAATACTATAAATCAGAGAGATGTTCAGAATTAGTACTTCAGGGAAGGTGGGATGGGTAGGGGAAGAGTAAAAAGGGAAAAGAAAAAAATGTGAGAGAATGAAAAGATGAAAATAAAGTGTTTGTAGATGGGGAGGGGAGGGGGGGTGAAGGGAGGGCAGAGGTAAGGGGAAAAAATGAGAATCAAGACTTGTCATGTAGAGGTACAAGATCCCAACAATGAATGTAACTGTACTGTATCCCTAAAATGTACCAATAAACTCAATTAAAGCTGAAAAAAAAAAAAGAATTAGTACTTCAACAAGATAATAATAAAGGGGTTTGTATTTGTTAGAAGTCCTCTGAATTCACTTGCCACCATAGAATAAACAGTAAAATATCTCTGTGATTCAAGTGCTTGTATGTTGGGGTCTCCTTCTTGAAGAGAGGTCTTGGGGAAATGACCCTGGACACAAGGAGAATGTCCAAAAGCTGATGGCTAATAGTAATCTTTATTCTCTTACCAGGGTCTTTATAGGGACCATCTGGGCCACACAAGAAAGCAATATCATTGTGGTGAATGATTAACAGCAACGGTAAGGAAGCACAAGCAGATACACATTGTTTTTAACAAAGATAGGACATCTTGATAAAGCAGCACATGTTATGCCCACAAGGGAGTGTTCATCAGGAGTGAGAACAAAGAAAGAACCTGGGGAATGTTTACAAAGAACAGAAGAGGAACTTGGGCTCCAGCACGTTGCCTTAGGACACTTATGTCCATGAGACCAGCATTCTGGGACTCGGGGTCAGCGTTGGGCCACTTGTCCTCTAACGCACTCATACTTGAAGTCCAGTGAGGCACTTGACACATAGGAAGTAATCATTAAATCATTAAAGATCTGAAGACTAAATAGAACAATACTTCAGTAGATGTTGAACTGATATAGAGAGAGAACCTCTGCATGTTTCAATTTCTACTTATTCTTATTTTCCTAAAGCCAATTTATTTAATCATGTAGAGAAAAAGAACTACTGTATGGTAGTTACTTGGAAAAATGATATTGAGAATTCAATAAAGAATTTTTGGGCATAGTGTTTCCAAGGCGTCAGAGTTGAGCATGGTGCTACTGCCCTTGCATGTATTTCCAATTGGTCCAAAAATTAGTAGGAAATATACCTGAAATTTGTGGTAACAGAAACTATGTTAGTGGTACAGTAATACTCAATAGTCACAGGAAATTGGTCTGCATACTCACCCCTTCAGATGCTCAAGTCTGTTGTGTAAAATGGAGTAGCATTTTCATATAACCTATGAAGTCTGCATTGAATATAAAATTATCTCTAGTCATAATACCTATTGCTATACATGTAGAGGTGATACTGTATTTATTAGGGGAAAATGATGATGAAAAGTTCTACGTGTGTTCAACACAGATACACTTTTGTCTTTTGGATATTTTTATTCTGAAGTTGTTTCATCCTCTGTGTATGGTAATCACATAAAAGGGCTAACTGTGCTCTGTAATCTTTTATTATCAACTCATTTTATATAAGAAGTACAGAATATATAATCTAGGTAAAATTCTTTAGCCTTTAGGAATTCCTAAAGAATGACTCAGATGTCAGATAAAAGTATGTTAGGAATGTTCTCTTAGATAATTTTTTATTTCTAGATTCTATGCTTATTAGAAGTGCTTAAATATATAGGATATATTTAAATATAATTATCTCTTATTTCATAGTAATGACAATCAATATCAAACTTTAACCTTAATTTATATAATCTAGTTTTCAAAGAAAGGAAAAAGATATGATAGGCTTCAAGTCAGATAAGCATTATAGGACACTAACTGTACCTGTTTGGTAATTGGAAACAGTAACTCAAGATTCAAATTTGTTTCTCTCAAAAATAATAAAGACAAGACTATGAGGCAAAGGAACTGAACCTTACATCCCTCTAATGGATTTTAATCTGCTCTTGGGGAAAAAAAACTGACTAGAAAACACAGAAATGATGTACTTTTTATTCATCCACTTATCAAGTATTTTAGAGATTTCTTGGACACAGATTCTGTCTAAAGGTAAAGTCACTGTATAAGGTATCATCCAAATTCAGATTTGATGACAGCAAATAAGAGTTTCTCTACAATCTGTAATGGAATTTCTTCCAAACAAAGCTAGGTCAAGAGTTTGACCAGTGAGAGCTAGAAGTGGGATCACCATAGTTGTTTTTATTTCTTTATCTGTTTTCTACATTATGAAAAACAGGAAAAGAGGGAGTCCAAGAATGTTGGATATTTACTGAGACTACTAACCTGTGCTTTTTGCTATATAATTTTGTATGTAGTTTGAGTTTGACTCTTCAAGACTTATAAAATGTGAGCATGGTCTGAGCATGGCAGTATCAAGAGGTGCATAATCATTGTAGAGACAGGACTCACTGAAACATTCTCAGTTAATTCACTGCACTACCTCAGAAGGAATTAACATGTTTTGATGAAGTTCTCATGAGAGAATATTGCTATCAAGATTGAGACAGACACTTTCCTGACGTCTTCCTGGCTGCCAGGTGGTCCTTCTTGAGTAAGAGCCCACGATTCCGAGCCCACCTACCATGCGGCTCTCACCAGATACAACCAAATTCTCACCCTACACTTTTGGATTTCCCTTCAGATGTTTCCTTATTATAACAGAAAAAGGTCCACTGCAGACATCTAGCTTGGGGGAAAACAGTATGTATATATGTATATGTAAAGCAGAATATTATTTAGCTACAAAGAAGAATGAAATCATGCCATTTGCAGGAAAGTGAATGGGACTTGAGATGTTAACGCTAAGTAAAATATATTACACGAAGAAAATTAAATGTCACATATAAGAAACTTAAAAAAACAAATAAAATAAAAGGAAAGAAAGATAGTAGGAAACCAGAAGGCAAATCTTTGTGGAGATGGAGAAGTGAATTAGGAAAATGTTAAAATTAAGAGGTGAGGGATACACATGATCAAGATATGTTATACACATTTACCGGTTAGCAAAAAGAAATACAACCATTACACATTGCAAACACAGTAAATACCAAACAACAACAAATCTGAAAGCACTGCACACATAACTTGGAGTAGTAAAAGGACTATGGGTGTCCCTCAGTTGTAGCACACATGCTTAGAACATGTGAAGCTCTGGGATGACTCTCAGCACTAAGAGAAACAAAAACAGAAACCAGAATAGAACATAGTAAACTGAGTACTTAGTTATACTGCTGGATATATTTACTCCAAGAACAAAGTTTTCCAGTATCTTTTTTAATTGCTAATACTTGAATAAACTATGCATTTACTGCATGGATTTCCCAATTATAGCTATTTAGAAATGCAACAATGATAAATCTTATGAAAAATATCAATTCTTTCAAGGCATATTTCTCTTGTCATATAATTAGGCATTCACATAAATATAAACACATTTGCAAAAAAATTATCGCATTGTTTTATTTTACAAATCAATACTGATAGTCATTCTTTGGATACATCCATGGTTTATGGACCTAGTGATATGACAGACCCCTGCCAAGGATCCCAATCGCCAGCTCTGTGATAAGATGCAAGGCAAGAAGAAAGACTCAGAGACACAAACAAAGCGAAATGAGAAAACTGGTGATCAATGCTTGAGCAAGCAAAGTCCCTAAAACAGCCAGAACACCGACTTTTATTGGTGACACAATCATTGCTAGGTTGGGATGAGGGGGATACTGTAGTCGCTAGAGATAAATGACTGATGCAGGCAAAGCTTGTAAGAGAAGGAGCAAAGCATTCTTATATTACAGACCAGATATAGTTGTGGTTAACAATTAACATTATCTTTTTACCTAAAGTTTTATTTCAGGGAATGGAATTTGGGTAAAAGTCACTCTGACCTCGGTCAGACTCACTTTTTAAAATAAGCTGATTGTAGCATGAACTCTTTATAGCCTTAACTGCTCACAGCATGCTCTGGGCATAATCAACAGATCAGTCTCACACATAGTACATTTAAATTTATGTTCCAATATTCATAGTAGATTTCTGTTCTTATAGTGAAATTTTCATCTTGAAATTAGGTTTTCTGTATAATTATCTTAGAACTAGATAGTAGACCTCTCCCTCCAAGAAAAGCAAATATTTGAGCAATTAGGGATACAGAAAATCATTCTACCTTATTTTCAGATATCTCAGAAGAGTAAAATTGAGTAATTCCTTCTCTTAATATAGATGCTCTTTTCATGGTGTGTATATAGTTCAAAACTTTGCATTGATAAATGGTATTACAAATAATTTAAAAATCAGTGTGCCTTTCAAAATATTAATTTTCTACCAATAAAATGTTAGCTCTTAACAAAACTCAAAAATATGTTCTATAAATACTAAAACATTCAAAATTAATGCATCTATCATAAAGAAGTTTAGAAAGGTAAGTAATTCAGAACATGAAACGGATTTGAGCACTTTATAACCAATGTGAAAGTCTGAGATAATTTAAAGAATTTCACCTTTGTATACAGTTTCATCATTAAAATATAAAATGTCTGCTCCTATATTTGTGATTAGATGATTGTTTTAAAATGTGGGCCAACACGAATTTAGAGCAAAATAAAGCAATACCAACTCATGGCTAATTAGTTTATAAAGTCTTCCTTGTTACTATGGTTCAATAATGACACATTTTCATTTATAAAAAAGAGTCATAAAACTTTATAGCAGGAAAATTCAATAACTCCTTTTTCCAATAAAATAGACTTTTCAAATGTCATGAACCCAATAAAAATCTACACTCTACAAACCATTTAGAAAAAAATTTCCATGTCAACATTTGTTCAGATTTAATAAAAAGAGTATAAGTATTTGAGAGGACAAAGGTATTATATTTTAGAGTATACTATAAAAATAATATTAAATAAAATATTAATTCAAAATGTACTCTGTTGTGACATTTCTAAAATATCACAGTTAAAGAAAACTAACACATTGATAGTTTTCATATTAATGTTCCCTTTTAAAATCTTATTTTATATAATTATAACCACTTACATTAAATTAAACAAAGATATTAAGAGAACTAATGATTTTGGCTTTTTTGGCTTTTCAAAAATACTTTCAGAAAAAAAGTGAAATTTGCAATAGCCGCAATTTTCTAAATTAAAGCATGAAATTAAAGTATGTACCTCTGTGGTTATAATTTGATTTGTATATTGACCATGATTATAAGCCTTTTTCTAGTATGTGGAAATTCCTTAAACTAATTTATTGCTAGCTTAACTTCTCAGGAAATCTTAATTACTTAGAAATACTAAGGATGTGGTACATTTTATTTCCTTTAATATTATCACTTTAGCATCATTCCCATAGATACAAGTATGCTTTATTATTGTAAACTGTGGAAACTTAAAACCACTTGACAGAGGTCGCGGTTTGAGTTAACAAATGACAAGAACTTTACTACAAAAAAGGGGCCCAAGGGGGTTAAAGCTCTTATTAGGCTAAGTTGCTGTCCCCTGGAGCTTGCCACTATTTATTGAGCACATAGCTTGTTAGGGAATTGATCATGTTAAAGTATTTTGTGACACCGCCATTTGGGGCTGGATTTTGGGGTTCTTCTACCCCTAAAACCTTGTCTTAAGTCTCCTTTTCCCAAGACCATGTCAGTATATAGAATTGAAAGTTAGAGCTTCTGCAAGGCGTGAATTTTAAAAGGCAACATGGCTTGCAATAGGTTAAGGCCAACCTACCCCACCCTAATGGAAAGATCTTTGGCTCCAAGCCTCACAAATAGGCCAGCACTCCCTTCTCTCTCTCTCTCTCTCTCTCCCTCCC